>NW_024884475.1:3608182-3644253 GCF_019232065.1 Centrocercus urophasianus | reverse complement strand
AGTTAAGACAAGAAAATACTGACTGAATATAATTTTTAATTTAACTCGATAATTTCAATGACTGTAGTTACAATTATAGTCAAGGTCATTATGATGTTTTTGTCCCCTTCCATTCAGCGGAAGGAAAAGAAGAAAAAAATCAAACTAAACTTCTCAGCATTAGCATGCAAAGGTACTTCAGGCATCTGAACTCTAAGGCAACTCAGGTCAATAGAAATTAGTTTGAAATCATAGAATCACAGAATGGCTTAGATTGGAGGGAATCTTAAATATTATCTAATTCCACACCCCCTGTCCTCCACCAGGTAAGGCTGCTCAGGGACCCAACGAACCTGGCCTTGAACAGCCCCAGGGATGGGGCACCCTCAGCTCTCTGGGCAGCAGTGCCAGGGCCTCACCTCCTTCTGAGTAGAGGATTTCTTCCTTTCTACCTAACTTCTAACCTAAATATCCCTTCTTTTAATTTAAAGTCATTCCCCCTTGTCCTATCATTATCAGACCGTGTAAAAAGTTGGTACCTTTCCTGCTTGTAAGTTCTTTAAAGTGTGAGAAGGCTGCAAGGAGGTCTCCCTGGAGCCTTTTCTTCTCCAAATCAATAGTCACAATGTTATCTGACCTTCTGAAGAAATATGTCCCAAGATAAAACCTAGAAAAAGTTGTCTATTAGTAGCCAGATTACAATGTGAAATGGTTAGATATTGTCAGTGCGCTTTCAAAGGGAAGTTTTATCCAGCACTAAGGCTTTAGTCATTGACAGCACATGATGGCTGATATCAATTCATAATTCACAGGAATTAGAAAGGAAGAAAATATGACAATGCAAATACGGAAGTACATTTATGAATTAAAATAAATGACCACCCACCATAAAGAAAAGTCTTGGAGCAGAAATTATTGGAAATGAGATAAACGTAAATGCAGAAAAATTTAAATCAACCTGGTTCATCTATAGACTTACAAAAAAGTAGAGATGAAAATGATCTTAATAGGTTATCTAGTTTTTCAAGCTGCTGCTGATGAACAAATTAAAATCTGTGCCATGGGTGTAGTTACTCTTCCTTATACCTAGTGTAGTTTTATCTAGACTAGTTTGCTTACGGGAATGCCAGCTGAGACCATGTCAAAAGCCTTTCCAAAGCCAAGATGCATTACATCCACTGCTTCTCCCTATTCACAAGGTCTGTTACCTTGTCACAAAGGGAGTTTAGATTGATTTGACAATGATTCAGTCCTGACAAACCTATGCTGGCTGCTATTCATCTCCTGCTCATCATTCTGCTACAGAGGCAGGAAGAATAATTTATGCTTTTTCACTACTGATTTTGTTTGCACCAAAATAAGCCTGACATTTAATACGAAATTACTCCATTAATCCACTTTCTCTTATAATCAGGTGAATTAAGGTAAATTTAATTCTAAGTTTTCAATATAAAATAATGCGGTTTTTTTTTTTTCCCTGCTATGTCAATACAATAAGGAGGATATGCTGGGTTTTCTTTTTCATACATAAAAAAGTGGAATTGAGAGACAATCGTAGAATTCAACCAGCTAAAACTATGGATCATTTACAGCTGTTTCTTTAATAAAAATGCACATACGCTTTACCTAAATGTGCAAAGTTTTTGCATGAATGAAAAATTAATAATATTTTCTGAATTGTTTGCTACTCAGGGAAGATACTGAAAACACGGAGTATATTCAAATTCAATAGCATAAGGGATGATCTGCCTGCCAGTAAGTTTCAACCTCATTATGAAAAGGTGAGAGGACAACTTCATCTCTGCAGGCCTTTTGATCTTTGCTTTCTTGTTGAAACAATGAACAAAGATGCCAGTCAGTTTTAGCTGTAACACAGATTCTTCCCACTAGACTCTGGACTGAGTCCAATACCCATACCATATAGGTCACCAAGCAGCCATCTGTCATTAGTGATGATCTGTAGTCACTACTGACATGCTAGATCTCATCTAGTGCTGGTGAGTGAAAGACTCCCTTATTACCAAGCCAAGTGAGGTCGGGCTCTATCAGTCCTGCATATACATCAACTGTATATACTCTCCATTATTATTTAGAGAATCTTGTTCTGATAAGTTCAAATCAGAGCAATTTATTACCAGAACTGCAATAGTATTTCTCTTTAACACTGTAAAGAATCTATCCTTTGTCACACTGAGGCATACCCATATATTCATTTTCCCTCCTGACTTTTTGAACCATCAGAAAAGCAAAAAAAAAAAAAATCTGTGCCTTAGAGACCATATGCTGTCTGTAATATTTTCTTGGATTTTTACAAAGTATTAATGGATGTATATAAGCTGTTATGACTATAATAGAATACAATACAGTGCACGGTACTATTGAAAGGAGATAATAAAGGATCAGAATGTTTTCCTCTGTCTCTTAAAGTATATCTTCCCTTATGTACAAATATAGTCAAAATGTTTACATTTATTTTTGTTTGTATAGAGGATAAAATAAAATAAATACTGTTGAAATGTATAGATAGAATACCTAAATACAAATTAGTATATGTTTAATGAGGGCAGGTTAAGAGCAGAAATAGCAACAGCTCATTTTAAGATGATATCTTATATTTTTAAAGGAATTTCTGTGACTGGATCCCCATGACAGCGTAAGATGAGCCCCATCAGAGGTCCTTTACAGTGGTATAGTAACAGTAGATAGTAATGACAGAAATCTTTGGGGTGTTTGATCAGGTGGAAAGATACTGTCAGTAGAGCTAGCTGAAGGAATCCAAGAGCACTGAGATACAGATGCAAGATGAATAATCTCCTATTAGAGCCTGTGACATAAGTCGAGTTATGAGAACTTTTCAGTTCTTACCTTCCTAGCCTCCTTGGAAAGGACCTAAAAAACACATTTCCATTTTTCTGTACTTTGTGGCTAGAAGATTGAGGGAGGTCCTTCGTCTTTTCTACTCTGTCCTTGTAAGGTGCCACCTGGAGTATTATGGCCATGCCTGGGACCCCCAGCACAGGAAGGATGTGGAGCTGCTGAAACAGGTCCCAGGAAGGGCCATGAAGGTGATCAGATCACCTCTCCTATGGAGGAAGATTGGAGGACTTAGGCTTCCTCAGCTTGGAGAACAGAAGGCTCCAGGGAGACTTCTTTGTGTCCTTCTAGCTCTTACAGGGAGCTTGTAAGCAAGGAGGGGTCCCACTTTTTACCTAGACAAGGGGAAATGGTTTTGAACTAGAAAAGGGGAAATTTAGATTAGATACTAAGAAATTTTTTACTCAGAGGATGTTGAGGCCTGGCACAGGTTGTCCAGAGAGGTTGTTGTTTCTGCATCCCTGGAGATGCCCAAGGACAGGTTGGATGGCATCTTGGACAGCTTCATCTGGGCAGCAACCAGACTGTGGCAGTAGGGTTGGAATTGGATGGTCTTTGATGTCCCTTCCAACTTAAGTCACTTCCATGATTGTATGATTTTGTGAGTCTATGATTTTCATCTTGAAATTATTTCTTTAAAATATTTTTGTCAGTTTTTCTTCTACTTACTCAGTTTATCTTTCAGGACTCCTCTATTTCCATTTGCTTGCAAGTATATTTTTGTTCTACTTAACCTTCTGGTTTTATTTTATCTGCTTTTCATTTTGGAAGGAAAATATGTGTTAATCTTGGAATCAATATCCACTTGATAAGGATATATAAATTTCATATCTTCACATTCTTTCATATCTTTATATGCTTATATTTTGGATTGCTGTTCAGTGACATCAAAGATCACCAAAGCTAACTATAAGTCAAATGGACAGCTTGGAATTATAATATAGATTCAGAACATTTCTAAATTCCTTTTTGCTATTAACTTCATCTGTCTCTGCCCTGGTAACACTACAAAGTTGAAAAGATACGTAATGAGCCATGATTGTGGAAGCAGCAGCTTCTCAATCAGAATTCTTGGTTTTCCTAATTCCAATCAACAGATACCTTCAGCTCTACATCCTTCTGAGACAACATCTATCTTCTTGTCTCTTTCCATTTCATTGACTCTCCATCTACTTTCAGACCTCATCCGAAAAACAGATTCCTTCCCCCCCCCCCCATCATTTCTCTCTGCCATAGCTATTATAATTTGAAATAGAAACTTTGTTACTTTTAATAAGGAGAAGTGTTTATGTGAGAAATTCATTCATGCAAACAATAAATATTGTCATGACACTTCCCTGAGGGCAGAAACTTGTAGATGCAGTTATTTATTAAAATCCATTGTTTTGTTTAATTAACATTTCAAAGAAAGAAGATTCCTGCTCCAGATCGCATCTTCATGAAGTGTGGAATAAAATTGGTGGTTTTTTTTGTTTTTTTTTTACACCCCCGTGCTAAAAAACCTTCCAAACAAAAAAAATTTTTAAAGAAAAAAAAAAAAAAAAAAAAAAAAAAAAGCAAAACAGATAAGACAAAAAAACTCCAAAAATTTTATTTTAAGACCATATACAATGTAAACAATAAAATACACTGTTACAAAATTATATTCTCTACTTATCTGATTGATGAATGCCATTGCAGCAGCAGTTGCTGCAGATTCAGTGTTATCAGCCACCTCTTGATAAAGCCTGAAATCTCTTCCAATCTGAGGTATCCTATGAGCCTATCATTTTTTATAAGGTTTATGTCGCTTTATCTCCTCTTTCTGGAACTTTCCACAAAAAAAAAAAAAAACAAAACAAAACAGATGATAATTATACATTACTTGGCTCTTCTTCAGGAATAAACCTGATCTTAATTCTATTGCCTTCCAGCTTTTGGGGCCCTTTGCTGAGAATGGCCTTGGCTTTATACAACACTGCTTAGAAACTAGAAATATCATTGTGTCATCAACATTGTTTTTCTCCTAGATCTTAAAAAAATAGCGTTATACCAGACACTGAAGAAAAAAATACCATCCCAGCTGAAACTAAGATAGTAAGACAAATTACTGTGATCTCACTTATAAGCACATGCTTTTCTTCTCCATTGAGTCAAGCGATAGGAGGATTGCTTTCATAAGAAGTAGTTTTGTGACAAAGACTGAAAGAGCTCAAGGAAATAAGCTCAACCTTCTTCCCACTGACCTCTGAAAGAATAAAGATGCTTCACAGACTGCACCTGGAATCCCATTTCTACATAAAAATGTAGAGTAGAAGCAGTATGGGAAAAATGCAGTATCTCTGTCTACCCAACATGATCTTTTCCATTTTCCTAACAAAACGAATATTTCAGATCCATGCAAAAGATAAAACTAGTTTCTCCTCTGTCTGCATTAAGCCTTGCCATCCATTCTTTTGCTTCCAGGTGTTATGAAAAATAAAACATCACATGATCCTGTTCCTTGAAATATTTTTAAACTGAGGTATGCCACCTAACATTTCAAGTTTTTTTTTTAACATCTGGGCAACAAAGAGGATAGTATTCAACCAACTGACAAAAATATAATAAAGAGCAGTCAGACTACGTCTTACATTCAGATTTACCTTTTATCATATTCTTCTCTGACAAATTTAATCTACAAATTTGGTCATCTCTAGATTTCAGTATCTTAGCTTGTCTTGTGTAAAGTGTATATAATGTCAATTAGTATATTACCAAACATAGATCAGAACTCACACAATACATTTAGAAATTCTTAGAAAGATGAACAATGTTTCTCTAAACCAGTAGGCTGGTCAAACAATATCATTTGAAGTATTTTCTCTACTGACAAACAATATATTGGTGAAATGTCCAAACAGAACTAAATATTTATTCAATATTTAATTTTTTTTTTTTTTTTTCTACCTGAGCTCTGTCGTATTTTGTGAAAATAATAATTTTGGAATTTTCATACCTAACACTTTGACTTCTGTTCTCCTACTGTACAGCACTTTCCCTGGCAAACTGTTATTTCTCCCTTTTATGACATTGTTAAACCCTAGGATATAGCCAAACAATTTTTAAGTTATTTTCTGAAAAGTCTTAAGATAAAAATAACTGTCAAAGTAATAGAACTTCCTACACAATATATTCCTTTTTTATTATTATTTTTTTTTTAATTTATTTTTTTCTCTACTGGCTTTACAACTCACAGTAAATTCTGTGGTATTCTTCCATCCCTTTCTCCCCAAAACCACTTAATGGGACATCATGTGTCAATTCTCCAAGTTCTTTGATTTTGTTCTACTGGTGAAGATAACTTTTTCTTAAATTGTGATGTTCTGAAAATGTCAGAAACATCTTTAATGTTTTCAAGAAAAACTGTACTCCAGAACAGAGTTTGTTGTTGCTGGTTTTGATTCACTTGAAAGCTGCTCCTGCTGAATTACGCTTTTCCATATTCAGGACACCAAAACGGTGCTATGTTGCATGAACAGTTGCTACACTTCATAGAAAAATATAGCCAAGCACATGCAGAAGAAATAAAAATCCAATGAATGGTGAAGACAGACCTCTAAAATAAGACACGTTGATCTTTGAGCAGTGATTGATGTCTCCTGGATAACATGCTGCAATGACTGATGGAAATGGAAAGCAAAATTAACTTACAGCTAAGGACTTTGCAGGTTGATATTTACACTACTTTATGAGGAGGCTAGAATTGTTCCTGGGACATCAAGGAAGAAACAGAAGAATATCAAAAGAGCAGCACACAGCTGGAAACCTAAGCACTGTGTGGCACACGTATTATAGGTGGTCCTCAGCGATCACCATGCGATCAGATGAATTCCCTTCTGTTTCCCCATAAATGAAGACCCAGTATTCTTTACATACTCTCCTATATGTTATCAAACCATTTGTGTTTCAAGCTGGTGTTGAGCATCTCAAGGTGATCTCAAGTTGATTCTCTTTTATGCTACTTGCAGCTGTGCAGTGAGGGTACGGGTGAGTACAGAGGACATCAATGTCCCATTCTACAATGTGGAGTAGGGATATATATTCAATGTCATTTTGAGCCAACAAGTGCCACCCAGAAGATGTCTTCAATTTCACCTGGAAAGACTTTTCTTGGAAAAGAGATTGAGGTGGCAGTCATACAGCATACTGTGTAGCTGCAGCACTGAAAGAGAACCCAGTGGAAAAAATAAATTTTATGTGTCTTTAGCAGTAACAGAAGCTACTTTACAAAAACAGTCAAGATTAAGGCTTTATAAATGAAATAAGCAGAACAATTTGTTAAACATCTATTCTTCCCCATTACAATGTATCTTTCTAAAGTCACCAAGAGGGACAACTGTTGCAAATATCCTGTGCCTTTACCCAGACAAGGAGCTTGAAGCTACTGTAATGCATATAATTGCAGACCTTTGGCATTAAAGGTAAAACTGAAAAAATATGTCATAAGTGCCTTTTCCAGATACTAATCTCACTCTTTTAATCTCTCTGGTGTACTTTGAATAGATGGATATTAATCTGTATTGTGTATAGCTCAGGTTCAGAACCATAGAAGTTGTGTTAATGTTAGATCCAAATAAGAGAAAATGGATTCCTGAATTAGTACTTTCTGAGTTTTGATTTAACAGATGCTGGACAGTATCTTAAATCTGCAGTGACTCTGGCCATAAAAACTCAGTCTTTGTCGAAGACCTTCTGGGAAACTTCTGAGGAAATAAATTTATCTACAATATCATCACCTGAGACTCAGTTTCATGTGTCTGCCGGAATGATAGTCAAGATTATTCAAATAATCCACTTCCTAAAACTTTGGTCCTTGCTAATTCAAAGCTATCTTCAAACGTGTAACTTGAATATGCTATATCACTTAAGCAAAAAAATAAAAGTAAAAATAAAAATATAAATAAATAAAAATAAAAAGCTAAACCTCTTTAATCAAGTTCAATAAACCAGAAAGCTAAATGCTTGCTATCCTGATAGAGGAAAAATGAACCAGAATATAGGACATCTGTGTTTAAACCCTTTCTAGGACAGTTTTTTTAAATTATATTTTCCTAAAGAAAATATTCCTAAATATTTTCCTTGATGATCATAGTTTATTCTGGTAGTCTGAACTAGCTCACTCTGAATCTCTTTAAGAAACATATTCCATGATATTTTATCATTTATTGACAAAGACAGAACACAAGAACAGATTACAGTTTTAGTCTTATCCAGAGTGATTATTTTCAATGATCTTCAGAGAATGTATGTTGTCTTACAAACTGTCTCAAGATCTGGATTTAGTGAATGCATAGTAGCATGCATAAAAACTCAAACAAATGAAACTGAGGGTATGTATTATTCAATATTATTCTGTAGGGAGTGGATTTGAGACCTATCGTTTGAGAAAAATGGACGAGTGGAAAATTCATTTGGCCATGTAAGAAAATTTGCCTTTCTAGGCTTTTTTTTTTTTTTTGAAGCTGAAGTCTCCATTAGTAATATTTTCTTTCTATTTTCAGTGGCTTTAGTGACTTAAGTATTATTCTAAATTCAAGTAACAGTAATACTTTTCTTCAGAAAACTCATCTTGTGTTGCTTGTTTATGCTGTAGATTACTCTTTATTTCTGCCCTCTTTTTGTTTGTGCAGTTAAAATAAAGTGCTGAAAGAGCCTTCCAAAAATGGTGAAAGCTTTTCACATTTTTAGTTTGATAGTTTTTGTTGTTGTTGTTGTTGTTGTTTTTGTGTTTTTTTCTTTCAAGGATTGGAAATTACAACTCTTCTTTTTTAAGGCTTTCCAATTCATCTTGAACTTTGAAAAAAAAAGAAAAAAAAAAAAGAAAAAAAGAAAAAAGAAAAAAAGAAAAAGAAAAATCTGAAATGCAAACATTGCCTGTCTGCCTCCCAAACTGATTATCTAGGACTTTGACCACTGCGCCTGCAATCGTGAATCTTCACCTTGAAAGCTTGAAGTCTGTTATCTGAAGTTATAGAAGGTATAGTAGAATTTTCCGCAACAGCTCTCTGATCAAGCCACCACGAGAGGGAGATGGCGCATCACCTGGGGTAAGGACGGCTGAGCCATTACTTCTGGACATACTGAAGCTCAGTAGGTTTAGGAGGAGAAATATTTGGTTTTGCAGCAGGAACTCATGTGCAGTCTTCAGTACTCCACAGTACTGGCAATGTTGTGTTGTTTTTTGTGTTTTTTTTGTTTGTTTGTTTGTTTGTTTTGGTTTGCTTTGCAAACACAAACTCACCTAATTCTTACAGTGCTCCAGCAAAGGTTGCAGAGATGGTCATCAAACATCAAACATCAAGCATCTGACTGCATAAACTGAGCACTGTAATCAACACGTCAAAACTCTCTGTCTTAACCCTATGTCCTGATTTTCCTTGTCCATTTTCTTTTCATCTCACATGAAATTCATTCAATGGTAGAAAAAAATAAGAAGACATTACAGAGCTGCCTGTGTCTTTCGATAGCGTAATTCAGAAAGACAAGTGACTGATTATAACTGCTCAATACCCTGAACCTTCACTGGGATTAAGACCTGAGGGAAATTTTGCCCCTCTCCACTTTGTATTATTATAGCCACATTCATGGCTGTGTTAAAATCTCTCATTTCCTTCTGACACAAGTGCAAGAAGCCAACGGCAATACAGAAGTGGTGCTGGAATTTATGGAAACATGCAAGGAATGTGCAAACTCCTTGCTGGTGTTCAAATTACCAGCAATTTAACATGTCTTTCTAGCAAATCATCAAACAGGCTGAAATAATTTACTTGCAATCTTGGAGAAAGAAACCTTTAATCAAATGTACCTCTCAGCGAATGTCTATGACCTTGATTGTGGCTAAAGTTTGTTTAAAACACAGGGAGCCAGGAAAACGTTTTTCATGTGTTGTGTTTTTATTGCTGTGGAGTATATAAGTACTTATGTATTGAAGTATTGTTTTCGAGGGCACTTTCTTCCCAGGGATTCATTAAAAACTCCTTGTTAAAACGTTCCACATGCTTGATGCACTGCAGCAGCTACATACAGTATAGAGTCAAATTAAAAGCTATACACCCTGGGAGACAACTTTAATTTTACAAAAGTCAGGGCCGCGGGAAAAAAAAATTCAACAAAGGTGAAAAGTGAAAAGTTAGCACATATGATTAATTGATTTATGCAGTCTACTTATTATATCTACTCAAAGACACTGAAACTACTGTAGGAGGTGAAGATTTTAAACGAAAAAGGAGAGACATTTATCACCTCTTTTGTCAGGAAAGCAGAAAGCCCTCAATTAACACCATCTGAATAATGGGGGAGATGCATTTCTGCACACGATCCTGGACTAAGCTAAGAGGATGAATAACTTCTGAGCATGGACAGACAGAAAAGAAGCTTCTGCCATTTGAGAAGTCTGGCTTTAATTGTTAGAGAAGTCCTCAGTAAAACTGTAGGAGTCACATTTAATAAACTACATTTATTCAGCTGTTTCCTACAGATTTTAAGATTCTCAAGATTAGATTTATATCACATTTTTCTAATAGAGAACAAAAATCATTTTCCAGCTGAAGGGAATGTTAAAAACAAAGCAAAACCAATGCAGAGAGAAATGACTTCCCTTATTCCATGTATTCTGCATCAGAGATGACAACAGAAGGACATAATTACCATTCAGTCATTTATGTGAACCATGTTAATTCATTATAAGTAGGGAAATATATACCCTGAGTGTATATTGTTACTGTGATATTACCTGTAATTGATGATGGACTAGGAATCCAATGTTTTACAGACAGCACAACAATAAAACAAGAGGTTGATCTCTGTATCTATATCTCCATTAAATGCTCATCTAAACCAGCTGCTTTTTTTTTTTTTTTTTTTTTGGTTGGATGTCAGAAAAGATGTCAACTGTCTCTTCTCTTTTTACTCTCAAGTGGGAAAGTATCCTACACTAAAGAGCAAGGAATGCAGACAACAGTGGAAAGCATGAATGAACTGTACCTTCAATGAAAAGTCCAAAACCTTTTCCATTTCTCCCAAAATTCTTGATTTGAAAGTTCTTTCTTGCATTCTTAGTGTCTGCAGCACCATTTCAGGCATTCATGATCTCTGGGGATGAAAGACAAGTAGTCTACTCATGGCTTGCAAGTCCTGTTCAATCTTGCACTCAGACATGGTGCAGATTCCCTAGGGCAGGTTCCTCCAGCTCGCTCTTCCTCCTGGATGCTTGCTGTCTGAAGAAGCGACAGTGACAAGGCTGAAGCAACCAGGGAACATTTCGAGGTCTCCACACTCTTGTCAACTACCTACAGAAGGAGTTGGGTTAGCTGGAATACCAGAAGAAGGTACGTGCATAGCAAAACATGGGGTAATTTATACCATCTCCCTGGTAAACACAATCAGCTAAAATGCTACAGATAAATCCCATTTGTTCAAATGTAGCTTATAGTTTTTACATTATTTTACAGTCACGCTCTGTATAAGGAAATTGTTCATCCATACAAATACCAGTGCCTGGTGTAAGCAGCTTGTTTAAACACTGTCATCAAAGCACAGCAACACACGTTTGCAGGATACAATTCATCCCAGCTGAGCTGCAAGCCTAAAATAACAGGGGCGAGGGCTAGATGACTGTCTTAATCTGGACACCTTACTTTTATATGAGTTTTATTAAATGAGATGAGTTATTCCAAGTGACAACTTGGGGAAAGTGGTGAACTTCCACATCAGGTGAAGCTAGTTCTGATATTGTTGACCCCAGATGTGTCAAGGTTATCAGCTTAAATTAAGTACTGCAATACTAAAAAGAAACAGCAAATTACACAGACATTCACTGGAAGTTTATGAAAAGTAAGAAATGTTCTTATACTTTCTGTATTTTTCAAGCTTTAGTGTTCATGGAATGTTGGAAATGATCTTACATTTTCTGTGCTTTTCAAGCTTTAATGTTCATGTTTTCAATTTCTTCCTGGAAGCTTTGAAATAAAAATGTCAGATAATCTTGTCTATTAAAATAACTCTGGAAATTAGGGAATTAATAAAAAGTAAAAGGTAATTTCTACTGTATTATTCTACACTATACTATTCTATAGACTATTATACTATTCTACAGTATTATCTATTCTGTATTATACTATTCTATTGCATTATTCTACTGTATTATAAATTGCAATATACAGTGTGTGAGTTGTGGAGAATATCCTAAGTCATTTCTATTTTGCATTAAACCAAAATCAATCTATGACCTGTTTGTAGGCACAGGATGTATATCAAGATATTCACTCTAGCTCCATTATCTATTTCAGAATTATTCAAAAGCTCGTGATCCTGCCAACACAATCATTTCTGTAGATACCTGCATTCATGCAAAATTCCTGCCAAACTCAGAGTATCTCAGAAGGCACACAGAGGGTTGACCTTGTAGGTTAGATGTGTAGGGAACACTGCCAGCTTGTCTCTTGTCCTAGCAATGAGTCCAGTGAGTCATAAAGATGTTTTTTACTGTATATGATCTTTATTATAATGTGATATTTTTTTCTGCATTGATGACCTCCTACACCAAACACTGCTGTGAAACCATCTGCAGCTGCAAGCTGAATTTCCAGTTTCATGTAGGCAATAGACACACCAGTTACTTGAAACAGATGAAGTGCCACTCTGCTAACAAAATACGAGGCCTTTTCTATTTTAGAATAGTTCATTTGGAAAGGACCTAAAAAGATCATCAACTCCAACTGTCACAGAGTTGTCCACAGTTGAACTCCTAAGGCAGTTGAAAAACATTAGAGTTATTATGAGTATGTCAGAAGAAAGGGGACTAATAGGTCATCCCTCTGACACTGCTGTATTTCCCCTGAGTCTTGGTACATTTTCCGTCTTCATCCAAACTCAGTTTAACTCTCTGACATGATGATGAGATTTCTTCTACTTTCTTTGTCATGGCTGTAACCATTTTCTTGGAAAGACATTGCACAGGCCAGCAGCACTTTTGCTGTCAGGTTGATGTTACCTTCAAATAAAAAAATGCCATAGTTTTGTTGTAGTTGTCAATCCTTTCTCTTTTCTTTCCTCCAAGGATTAGGAGTTGAAACTGCAGTAAGGAATAGAGTTGTGATCTAAAGGAAAGATGGCCATAGACTTCAACAGATGCTGGATTAAGTAGTCATCATGTACCCGTTCCTTCTAGTTGCCTGATAGTTACTGTTGATGTGAAATATCTTAAGAAGGGAAAGCTTGTAGGAATGAGCAAATCAGCCTCTCTTTAAGTCTGAAGAAATATGAAACAAGATACACTGTAGTAGGATAGGGAAAAGTCAGAGAATTGCAATTTTCATTTCTACCAAGAGATTTACCAAAAGGTAAATAAGGTCTTGTGTGTGTGCTTGCTTTCATTTTTCCACTGATTATTAGGCATTGGCAATAGGGATAAAGTGAAGGGGAAATCTATGGTATAGCAAAGAAAGGAACATATCTGTCATGGGGATAGCTGAGGCAGAGTTTCTGCTGTATTTTGCAGTCATTGGTGCAGCCAGGTGAGGTGACAGTCCCCAGTGCTCAGCTCATCACTAGCTCAGTTCTGACATGATGGATAGCAGGACTGTTTAGGAAGGTCAAAAGAAATTTCCATAACGCAGATGGGAAGCAAGCCAAGAGATTCCTTCCCTGCAAAACCTTTTTTTTTTTTTTTTTTTTAAGCCACATGGGTAAGGAATGATTTATCCAGATGGGATGTATTTTTTGCATTGTGATTTCTTGTATCTGACCTGAGCTGTATTGCTCACCTTTCAGAACAATAGAAAATGAAAGGCTATGCCAGGAGCATATAGTCTATGAGCACTAGCTGCTACATACCTTTCTGTTTGGCAGTGATTTACAGTTGGCTGGAAGCTCTCTAAACCTGAAAGCACATCAAGACTAAGAGATTAGTGATATATTTAACCTCTTCCACCCTTGGAGGTTTGAAAACTTTTGTCCTCAAGACATTTGGTTTGTTATTGTGCCTGAGGAGACAGGCAGTGATCAGCCTGTGTGGCAGTGGAGAGGAAAGACTAATTGGTGTAGGAAATGTACCTGCTGAATCTCTATTTTAAGAAACACTCCCAGCGCATCCTTTCTTAAGCTAAGTCCTTCAATTTCAGGAGATTCACATATCACAAACTAGTATGTGTGCCACAGTTTGGGAAATATTCATCTATTGCACAGGTTCCAGACAGTAGGAAGCTAGATTTGTTTGCCTATTCCATCCTATCTTCTATCATATTTATATGTCTAGGAGGAAAGCTTTCACTCCAGTCATCAAATCCATATAGCCAGATCAGGTGAACTGTATAAAAGGAACAAAACACAAGACCTGTTTATATTTATGAATGAAACTCTGTTCTCATGCTTTGGAAATAAGAAAAAGAAGATACCATACATCACATTAAAAAAAGTTGAGGAAGATCTGGTCGATCACAGTCATGGCTGGTGATTGCCTAGCCCTCCAGTTTGTGAAGATCTCTCTTCTACAGTTCCAAGCAAAAATGTGCATGTAGCAAATTATACATATAATTGCAATAATTACTCATTTGCTCCTTCTCATAAGGTATGAAAGTGTATTCTCAGCTCTCTAGTAGTCCACGTTCAGTTATCACACGAGAACTATAGTGAGCTTCTTCCAGGTCACTCATAGAGAGGGCAGGAGGAAAAAGACATGAGACACATTAAGTGAAATCAGTGAGGCATAAATAACGTGTGGACAACAAATGGATATTTAATAATCCCAAATGATTATTTTTAGGAGGGATCCCTCTTACAAAGATTAATAACAAAACATAATATCTTGCATTAGATTTGTATCATGCTAAATTGTATCTCTAATCTTATATTTAAATAACTAAATGATCACTCAACCTTCAAAAACACACTGAACTTAGCAGCTATTAATAGTACCCATTACTTTTAGTCTTTTTTTGGTAATTTTTCAACATTTAGACATACCCCATGCAAATGACCAAACAAAAAGTGAAGTGTGCTATCACAGTACTTCCATGACCCATTGCTATTTTCTGAACTCTTATTCTCTCACTCCCTTCCTTCAGAGCACTTCTCAGTTTCCAACATATGCTCCTGAAAATAATTTTTGAAAAATGTTTTCAGGGTCAGAGATTGAAGTCATTCTGTGTCTGTGGTAGTTTATCAAGTTCAGTAAAACCAATACACTCCGTTCCAGTAAAGAAACTGAGATTAAAAAACATAATTCTATATGAATAGAAGAGAAAATATTAAATAGCAGTTTGCATTCTACATTCCAGATGGATTCTGCAGTCTATTTTCCAGTTTCAGATGTTTGCCTTAGGTCTGAAACAGTCAAATCTTATTGTTTACTCTCAATAGTGACCATTGAGTACAGAGAGTACCCAAGAAATTCTGGCCATTGGCTGATTATTTCCACAAGAGAAACCCAGATATCGTGCTATCTCCCACTTGTGTATGATTTAACTTTATGTTAGTGCACAGAAAAGACCTTGGGAAGGATGAAAAAAAAGGTCTATATTTTTTCAAGAAGAAAAAGTAATTTTTGATACATGGGGCCAGACTTAAGGAAATAATGAGCTCAGTATGGCAGAGTCACTGTATGGTTGTTGAGAATTATCCTGCAGTTATTTTTCTGCTTTCTAAGGTAAGGATAAAAAATAATGTTCATAGGTTCACTTCGCGCTTTCCTGAGTGCTATTGCTTCTTCACCATAACAGACGAAACAGACTTCATGCCTAGAAAGTGACAGTGAATAAGGTTTACAGGACCTGTTCTGAGCTCCCATCTTAGTTTACTAAGTAAAGTCAAGCAAGTCACAATGAACTGTCTGATTATAAATTAGGTGTCACACCTGCCCTGCAAGGGCAATGTCCAGAATAATTGGCATTAGAGAAAAACATGAGGATCCTTGGATGAAGACTATTATTTCCATGCCAAACATTGGTAGGAATACTAATAGAAGGAAGTCTTAACAACCATGTTTGAATCCACATGCATTTGACAATCCAGCAAAGCAAAGTTTACCGGAGTTCAGAGCTGGAGTTTTGAACCAGCTCTTCCCTTTGTAGAACAAAACAATTGCAAAATATGTTTCCTAAGTGTTCTCCCTTACCCATTTCTTTTTATTCCCTTCCATGTCACTGCTTCACCTTCTATTCTACAAACATCCGTATGTTCGAAGTAATATCTAACTCCATTATTTGTTTTTGTTACTCCACTGACAATGTATCAGCCACTTTCAAAATACTATTTCATCTGTGGCTCATGAGATTCAGAAGTTATAAATTTATTGAATGAGAGGTGTGTTATGATGAAGAAAGGGCTACAGTTCTAAGCAACAGGTCTTGCACATTGCTTCTGAAAGCCAGTCCGTTCTACCAGTGGAAAACTAGAAGATAATAAGTAACAAATTTTTATTCTTCTTTTCCCATAAACTAAAACAGTTTCATGTAGTGAGATGAAAAATAGCCTGGCTGAAAATGGAAAAAATATGACAACGTGACATTTTAGTCATCCCGTGGAATTCTTTGCCACAGGATTGAAGAGACAGGAAATAGTCACCCCATCACCCTTCTACTCCCTCCCCTCCCCCAAAAAAAAACAAAACCAAACAAATCAACAAATTAAAATATTAATGGATGCATCAGTGAAAAAAAAAAAATCTGTCTTCAATTATTAAAGAAAAGGACATGTCTTATGAGTCACAAAATCCCTGGTGCGGAAATATCTGAAATGTGGGAATATGTCCTGGCAAAATACTTCTATGTTACTTTTGCTTGTTTAGTGTTTGTTAAACATCTACTAGGACTATAAAAATAAAAAAATATGTCTCCAGTTGAAGCAGACTATAATGGAGCCTTCCTTCGTGCCCTGTCAGTGGTGATGTTTATACTCTGTAGTGGAAAATCTTGAAAGTTACAAAAAATCATGGTGCTTCCAACAGCTATGGAACTCTCCATATCTGAAGCAGTGTAAGCCTGTCTGGATTTAGTACTGTAACTTTAGTGAGACAATGAACTACTCATTTCCTGGGGAAAAAAAAAAAAAAAAAAAAAAAAAAAAAAAAAGAGAGAAAGGAAAAACATTTGTATATATAAGTATACATACAAAGCTTGGCAGTGAACAATGGTAAAAATCAGTATATAGTTTGTTAGGGGTTACCTGAAACTTCCAAAAAAGGGACTGAAAAACATAAGACAGTAACAATTGTTCACCATCCTTATGGCATGTGGAACAGAGCAATAGCATGTATCACAACATTTAGTATGCTTATGTTTAAATTCTGTACATTTAACACTCTCTGTTATGTCATAGCCTAATACATGATAATAAGCCAAGGGCATCAGAGGATTGTAACCACACAAGGAAAGTGATGAAAGAAAAGAAAACAAAGCTGAGAAAAGACATGTCCCTTTGCAAGTAAAAAGGTAGAGACAATCATGAGAAGTTAGGACAAGAAAAAGAGAGAGAGAAGCATATCTGATAAAGGTACAGAACTGCGAGAAAAAAAAAACATAACAATTCAAGTAACTGTGGCATCCTTCCAGCTTTCAACAGGACAACAATTCAGGAAGCATCACACTAAAGAAAAGCCTGTTACTGTGAGCAATTTTTTTAAAGTATGAGCATGTTTCTAAATACAGGAATAACAGAATGCAAAAAGCATACTTGACTCAGCTTTGCTGCAGAACACATGTTTTTGAAACGATGACTTCAAAAAAGTAAAGCAAAATAGGTTTTTAACTGCACTAGAATTGAGAGAGAAGCACATAAGTGATACAAACTGACATCTATAGCACGCCAAGAACTATCATCAACTTCAAACATAGCAATTTGAAGGGCTAAAGTCAGCCAAAGATTAAAAGTTCTGCTAGCTAATGGAAAGCCAAACTGACTTTATCTATGCAACTGTGTTAAAATCTGTTTTAATTCTGTGTTTCAGATGTCATCAGCAGTTGGAATATCTCTTTTCCTAATTTTATTTTCCCACACAATTTACCATGTATTATCTCCATGTTTCCATGTTTATGACAAACTGAGATCAGTTTTCAATTTTCATTGACCTACTACTGTCACTGGGAAAGAGCTGAAGCAAAATGGTCAGCCTACCAGTGTAGTGTAACAGGTACTATAGTTTGTTATCCAAGTTTGAGATTCAGGAACTCTTATTTCTACATTTAAGTCAAGCAAAATAGCATCAGTGATTGTCTTTTTCTTCTATCGATGTGCAAAAGGCGGATAAATCAACAAACAGAAAGAATTTATTTAGCACTTATAAATAAACAGATTTGGAATAGTAGTCCTTAATGTCATCTTCAAAATAATTCCAATGGAGAAACAATTAACAGGATAAAGACTCTGCCTGTTTTGTAATAGCATATTCCTGATAATGTCTCATTTTATTTCCTCTCTCTTTTTTCTTTTCTTTTTTTACTTCTATTCAAAAATGTTTTATTGAATTATCTTTCAAAAAAGGCATTAACTTTTGTAAATTGGAAACTAGAAATGTTTCCATGGCTATGACAGGGATTTCACTATGAATGCCTACAATAACCTCCCGATTAGTAAACAGGCCAGAGAATTTCATCCTTATCTAAACTGTTTGCAGATTGACAAGGGTATTGTGACATTTCCTGTAAGGAACCGGACACAGCCTAGATAATGATTGCTGCATTATTTTCCTTTTTAATTGAAATTTAATTGAATACTGTGCTGATAAAGCACCCAATTGATTATTTACTCCTTGCTTTTATGCCATGGATACACGTGTTTTGAGATTCCCTGGCTTGCTAAGCAGTTGTCCTGACTGATGGTGCCAGTGTGACATTTCCCTTAAAACTTTTTTATCCTTTTAAATGGCCCTTGGAGAAGACTGTGAACCACTTAGAGGTTCTTTTTATTTATTGTTTTTATTTTATTTTATTTTATTGTTTTGTTTTGTTTTGTTTATTGTTATTTATTTATTTTGTTGTTTTCAAATATTGTAAATAGGTAAAGATTATAGATCTTTCACTATTTGCTTCCCTAAATGAGGGAGGCAGTGAGAACTTGAAGGGTCTGTGATCTAAATCTGTTGCTTAAGATCAAGAACACAAAGACACTAATCTACCATAAATGATGACCTGTAGCCAGATAGCCCTAATCATATCATTTAATACTTGTGACTTGGACCACAAAATCATAAAAAGATCAGAGAGACACAAGTCCAGAGCAAGAATTTGTGTATCATACCTTTACACCAAGTAACATCTTACTGAAACAAGCATGTCTGCTGTTAAGAAGGTTGATGCTCCCAGTTTATAGGCTTGCTCCCAATTAATAAATCTGGAATGGCACAATCTGCACTAGAGGAGGTTCAGACTGGATGTTGGAAAAAAATTATTTACCATGAGTGTGGCCAAACACTGGAACACACTTCCTAGAGAGGTGGTTGATGTCCCATGACAGACAGTGTTTAAGAGGAATTTGGGTAACCACCTCAGTAATATGACTTTTTAGTTTAACTTTTAGTTATTCCTGAAGTGGTCAGGCAATTGGACAACAATCATTGAAGATCTCTTCCAACTGATCTACTCTATTCTACCTACTCTACCCTTCTCTACCCTTCTCTACTCTACTCCACTCCACTCCACTCCACTCCACTTTATGCCACTATCCTCAGTGAGCTGACTAAGATCCCTAACTGAAGCACTGTTAGAGAGTTAGGCCTCTCAGAAGTTCTTTGAGGGGGAGTTCAACCAATGGTATACTCATTATTTACATATCATGCACATCCAACATGACCAAATTATTTCTCTACCTCCATGGTCCACATGAGACAAAGAGAAAAGCAATAAGATGCCTTGAGGTCTATAATTGCCTGTCAAGATAGGAAATTAAATAGACTAGGACTCGTCAGCCTGGAAATAAAGGACTTAAAGGAGAAATTTTGAAAGCATGAAAGAAAATGAACAGGGAAAATCTATTAATTTACAAAGACAAC
Source organism: Centrocercus urophasianus (assembly GCF_019232065.1). NCBI lineage: Eukaryota > Metazoa > Chordata > Aves > Galliformes > Phasianidae > Centrocercus > Centrocercus urophasianus. The sequence continues at coordinate 3,624,398 of NW_024884475.1, read as the reverse complement.
AAGGATACAAAGACATTACAGGCAGCAAATTTAAAATAAAGCAAAATTAATGAACTATAGAAATAAATGCCACAGGATTGTGTAGAGGAGAAAAATATAGATGGATTTTTAAAACAGAATAACAAAATACCAAAAAGAAAAGTCCCTCAAGGCATGTTAAACAGAGCATTTGGATTTAACATTTGTATCAAAAAATCGCTGAAATTTAGTTTTTTTCTTATTATTTTTATTTTATTGGTATTTACTATCAAGGGATTTTAGTGTGTGAGGAATATGTATGCGTGTGTATGTTATATGTATACATATATATATTTTTTTCTTTTTAACATTTTCCTAAATGTTTTTCAGAATGGGGCTGGCTTTGAAAAATAAGAAAGTAAGTAAAAGCACTGACATATGTGTTTACATTTTCATTACATCCAGTGCAGATATAATGAATAGGATCACTGAAATATGGAGGGGAACGTTATAGACACTTCAAGCATACGAACTAATCTTAGCATTATAGAATCATAAAATCACAGAGCCATAGAACAGTTTATGTTGGAAATATCTTAAAATTCATCTGTTTCCAACCTCCTTGCTGTGGACAGGGATACCCACCAGACCAGTTTGATCCCATTCAGCTTGGCCTTGAACACCTCTAAAGATGGTACATCCACAGATTCTCTTGTTCTCTAGGACAACTTGTTTCTGTGTATTTCTGGAGCTAAATACCTCCCTGAATTCTGGAGGCAGTAAGTCATCTAAGTATAGACTATGGGTGTCTTAGATATCCTATCAGTAGTGGATGCCATCTAGCTATTCCTGCTGGAGAGAATGTGTCTCCAAATAGGTCCTAAGTTGCATCTGTCAGTCCCATGGGATTTGTCTACAGCCTATGAATAGAGTGGCCTTGTATTTAAACATATAATAAGTCTTGAATTATTTTTACTGGCCCATGTGAGAAACAAGATAGTGGAATGCATGAACTTTGCCTTGGTTGACCAGCGTTTTCTTCTGACCCCTCTTCAAAATAATAAAATGGTTAATAATGACATAATAATGACATTTTCTGAGGCTCTGTGTGTTACACTCTTTAGGTCCAACTCTACAATTGAAATCTTACAATAAAGCCCAAATCCATACTAGTCATTAAATATTCCTAACAGCAAGAGTTAATTATCTAAATGCCCTTGTAATGTCATCCCTCTCATGGTTACAAGCAATATATCCCATATCATACGCTTATCTAGCAGTTAAGATGCTGATTTCTCCTCTTTGACATGAAGCTTGGGTCAAAAACTGTTAATCTTTCTGCAAATGACAGATGATACTGCAATACAAAATAACTGTAGCAGGGAAGTTCTTTAAGATCTCACCAGGGTGCTGGTACCTATACTAACTACTGTTTATTATGGGAGCAAACACAAGGTAAGTATATATTTTTAAAGACTGTCCCTTATTATTTGTTAGTTTTGATACAATTGTATTATGAGGCATATTATTTCTTGTTCCTTGTTACTTCTATCACATTCATTTCATAAGCTGGCCTTAAATCCAAAATAACCTGTCACAGGAGGATCAGGATCATTCAGTATATGGGGATTTCACAAGAACATTTTGCTGGCATCATCTGTCCTATGAGTATCATGTACACATATTTTCTGGCATGCTACCTCAGTGGCTAAGCAACTAGTGAATACCAGAGGCAGCATAAACCCTCTGGAGGCATTGGCATTCATCATAACCAGAGAAAGTCTTTTAATTTATCTCTAAATCAAGTTCTAACTTCACAGAATCACAGAATCACAGAATTGTAGGGGTTGGAAGGGACCTCCAGAGATCATCGAGTCCAACCCCCCTGCCAAAGCAGGTTCCCTACAGCAGGTCGCACAGGTAGGCATCCAGGCAGGTCTTGAACATCTCCAGAGAAGGAGACTCCACCACCTCCCTGGGCAGCCTGTTCCAGTGCTCCGTCACCCTCACTGTAAAGAAGTTCTTGCGCACATTTGTGCGGAACTTCCTATGCTGCAGTTTCCAGCCATTTCCCCTTGTCCTGTCTCCACTCACCACTGAAAACAGTCTGGCCTCGCCATTCTGCCCCCCACACCTTAGATATTTATAGACCTGGATCAGGTCCCCTCTCAGTCTCCTTTTCTCAAGGCTGAACAGACCCAGTTCACTCAGCCTTTCCTCGTAGGAGAGATGCTCCAGGCCCTTCACCATCTTCGTGGCCCTCCGCTGGACTCTTTCCAAGAGATCCTTGTCTTTTTTGTACTGGGGAGCCCAACTTATCTGATAAGTAAGAAGAAAAAAAAGAAGAAGAATGGTTCACAAAGTTGAAACAATTGAAAAAATTGAAAATTCAATTGCAAAGTTGAATTCAAGATTAAAGAAGGTAGATTTAGGCTGGATATAAGGAAAAGGTCTTTTACAGTGAGGATGATGAGGCACTGGAACAGGTTGCCTAGAGATGTGGTTCATGCGCTGTCCCTGGAGACTTTCAAGGTGAGGCTGCATCAGGCCCAGGACAACCTGATCTAGCTGTGATGTTCCTGTATTTTGCAGGCGAGTTTGACTAGATGGCCCTTAAACGTCCTTTCCAACTCTAAGTATTTTATGATTCTAAGTAGCAATCTGCATCCTGAATGGCATGGAGCTGGAAATCAAAGGCATATAACAGAAGCTACCACATAAATTTAGATCTTCTCTTCTCTCATTTGTTCCTAGATGTTTTCTCCTCTTCTAATCACGCTTTTCTCCTATGCTGGTAAAGAGTATTTTATTTAATCATAGGATGAATATAGATATCTATAATTTGTTTCCTGCATAATAGAGGATAATTCCTGCATAATTATATTTTCAATAACATAAAAGTGAGGAGGAAACAACATAAAAATATATGTAGTGAATAGTTCAGAACCTAATTTATTTTTAAGTTTCTGTAGTTTAGTTGACTACAGTAGCATGTTCTTTATTGATATCAGTAGATACTTTTGCACCTTCCATTTCAATATTAAAGCAGGTAATGGAAATATTGAAGGCACAACTTGATCAGATAGTGGAACAATTTGCTTAATGAGATAATTATGGCTCCTTTATGACCTTCTACGAAAGCTGAGCTGTATTTACAGCTGAATGAGTGCACAGACTTGTCCTGATCAGTGCAATGAAATGAGTTAAATGTCTCTGGAGATCCAGCTTCATGGTGCCTAAATGCTGTCACTCAGACTATGCATGCATAAGTGCATGTTGTAGGCATACTCTCCTCACCAGCACTGTCTTATCAGTCATCGTGTTTCTACAACCAATAGATGTGCTCCAGTAATCTCCATCTCCTTTCTGCCTGCATTTTCCCAATGTTTCATTGCACCTCTCTGTGCAGCAGGGAATAACTGGAGTTGGTACTTGCCATGAAATTAATTTTTGCTTCTTTTCAACTAAATCCAGCTTTCTTGATCTATGCAGCTACACCAACGGGAAGCCCATGTGCTCTGGAGTTCTTCCCCCTAACCTAAATGACAAAATAAGTTCCCTCAGGATCTTTGTATAAGCATTGGTAAGAAACAGCAGGCTCCTGGGAGACCTCATCGTGGTCTTTCAGTACTTAAATGGATCTTATAAAAAAAGATGGAGACCACCCTTTTACTCAGGAAGATGGTGATAGACAAGGAAGACTGGTTTTAAACTAGAAGAGGGGAGATTTAGATCAGATGTTGGGATGAAATCACTTGATCAGGGGATGGTGAGGTACTGGCACTGTCTGCCTAGAGAAGGCATGCATGCCCTATCCCTGGAAGCATTCAAAGCCAGATTTGATGAGGCTTTGATCAAGCATGGATGCCCTGCCCATGGCAGGGGATTGGAATGAGGTGATCTTTCAGTACCCTTCCAGTCCAAATCATTCTATGATTCTACGAAATGGGTGAGTCAGCACAGACATAGAATGTTATCTTATTCTTTGTAAGTACTTTCTTGACTCTCTAAGGATAATGGACTTTCTTAGCTTTTAATGTTTTCCTTCTGCTAAATACTTGCATTTCTCAGTGATTAATGCAGCACTGTATGTTTGGGTATGTTTCCTCAGAGATATGAGAGCTCAAATATTTACTTCTGATTGGAATTTCCCTTCCTGCAGGTGGTTCTCAATTGAGCAGAAGAAGCAAAGCATCACTCTCATTCTTGAGAGGTGCTGAGCATGGATTATTTAGAGAGGTACCTCACTGATTTATACATGACTCAAATTGGCAGCCGGTTATGGATCTGCTATTTTGGGTGTCTGAATTAAATACTTTGAATCTGTCCATTAAAAACAAAACAAAACAAATAAACAAACAAAAAACAGCTAATGTCAGAACAGAAAACCCACATACAAACATAATGCATCTTGCTTCTTGCTGGGATGAGATTTAGTGCAAGAAAAATCTGGAAAAAAAAATCAAAGGGCATGAAAATTGCTCCATCATTATAATATAGTAGTTGCATTTCATAAAAGTTATATTGCCCTGTTGCTATGGGAACTGCATTTAAACCTTCTTATTACTAGCTGGATCATGCAAAACAACTGAACCCATAGAAAGAAGTTCACTGTTAATTTTCTCTTTTCTATGTCTAGATATTATGCAAAGTGTTATAAACATAAGTATTTAACTAAATCAGCAACGCCTATGAAACTAATTATTCTATTCAGCGGGAGCATTCAGGTACAGGACATGAATTCTATGAATGACAAGATTCACTCTGAATGAGTTAGAATGGGACAAAAGGAGTAATGGAGGAAGGAGAAGTATTTCTTTCATGTTTCCACAGTGATAAGTGATACTTGGTTTAATAATGTAAAATCCAGCAGAAGTACCTCCTGACACAAGGAAAACAATTTCCCTAGTTGTTTTCCTTTTGTTGCAATCTACAGGCCTCCTCTCCATCTTGCCTTCAAATGTTAGTGGGTTTGCTATTACAAAGCCTGAACATGACTGGAAAAGAACTGGAGTATTTGCAAACAATCTGCAAGAAAATAATTTAAAAAAAAAATCTGAATATGAATATATTCAACTACATTTTGGCAAGTTTAAAAATGAAAACATAGCAATCAATATTCCATATGAAATAGAATCATAGAATCATACTAAATAAGTATCATAGTAATCATAGTAAATAAATTAATGAGGTTTCATACCTTTGCAGAGTACCAGGGCTCAGTAGATTTTAAGTGATGTAATGACTACATGCTATTCATGTGCCTGGATAAGTACGTCAGACATTCAAGTGTGCAGAACTTACACTGGAAAATCAATTCAACATGTGCTTATATGTCATTGTGATAACTACAACTTAATCAGGTCTTGGTCTGTGCGTGGCCATATTAGTCAGTGGACAGACTCTTAAAAATACAGGAAGACAAATAGATAATTTCACTGTGTCAGATTTTCTGAAGGATGTGGGTCAAAAGCAGAGCTCACAGCCTCTGTTATGTACCTTAAGATTTTTTATTAGCTTTTCTTTAAAACATATAATTAAAGACTGAACTTTCACATCATTCAAGTAATATCTATGATGTGGCGTCCAGATAAATCTTTTAACCATCTGACAAATAACTGACTTACTTGATAAATACATTATGTCATCTGAAAAATAACTGTGGGAACTCTAGCCTCAGGAACCACCAGTTTCTGACCCTGCTCATATGAAAAGGGCTTCCCTTTACCCATGTATAAAATACTTCCTCACCCACTTAAGTGGAACAGTATACTTCTATGTAGAATGCCATAAAATCCTGGTGCCCTGGGTCACATCTGACCAACAACCCAATTTTCCCTTCCCAGGTCACTGATAATTTGATTTCCCATAGAGGTTGTGGTGCCCAGCGGGGTTGTTGGAGTCTCTTTCCTTGTAGTCCTTCAAGAGCCAACATGACAAGATCCTTGGCAACATGCTGCAGGCATCCCTACTTGAGTAGAGAGTTCGAGCAGATGACCTCCAGAGGTCTCTTGAAATGTCAGCTATTCTGTTATTTGGTCATAACCATTGTCCTTATATTCACTGATACCTTTCATGAAGGTGTTGGTCTGTGCTTGCTTGCATCCAAAGCCCAGGGGAGCAGATAGCATAGTCAGCCCTGTACCTGAAAGTGAGATAGTTTTGAGAGTGTTCCTAGGCCTTCTGCAGCTCCAGCATCTGTATCAGTAAAACATAGTACTGTTCAGAAGTAGTTATTTTGCTGTTTATGAATTTCGGTGAATATATCTTCTAAATAAAGTACAAAAATATTGCCTCCAAAAGCCAAGCCAATCATGTTAAGAGGATGAATTTCAAGTGAAAAAAATTTCCATATCAAAGATTTCTCTTAATACAAAACTCTATTTAAAACTGATCTAAGTGGAGCAGGTTGTTTATAGTTCATTATACTGCAAAGACTTTATAAGCAGCCTATCATGTAGAAGCTCTGGCTACAAGTGTGTATATAATTGATACTGTGCTTGAAGAGGTACAAAAATGATAAGAGAATTTAATACATGTCATCTGCAGTCTCAAGTGTATTGTCCATGCTTAGTAGATGACATTTATTTTTCAGTTGACTTCCATAGTGAAATGCAGCTGTTGGTTTATGTCAAATCAAGAAAGACTTAATTACAGTAAATGTAAAAGAATTATAAATAAATGTAGTACAGAACAAGCGTTTGAGAAAAGTGCCTAAGCACTTAAAGTGCCTAAACTCTTAAAGTTGCCTTCTTTTGGGCAGTCTAAAACTAAACATAGAAACTCCTCTCAAACCACCCCAAACCCCGAGGAACCTTCTTTTCAAACTCCTCCTTAAGATGAAAGCCCTTTTCTTGGTTCCTTTCCCTGTAATCATCATTTTACATTCAAAATAAATGAGCAGATTATCATCTGATTTAAACTGATGCCAGTTCGCTGACCTTCACAGATCTCTATCATGTTCTGCTGTCAAACATCCCAGAATGGCTGGCTGAGGTGGTTGCCGAGCCGCTCTCCATCATATTTGAGAAGTCGTGGCTGTCAGGTGAGGTCCCGGATGACTGGAGGAAGGGTCACGTCACTCCCATATACAAAAAGGGGAGCAGGGAGGACCCGGGGAACTACAGGCCGGTGAGTCTCACCTCCGTGCCTGGGAAGATCATGGAACAGATCCTCCTGGACAACATGCTTGATCACATAAAGAATGAGCATGTGATCCGAGACAGCCAGCACGGCTTCACCAAAGGAAGGTCATGCCTAACTAATCTTGTGGCCTTCTATGATGGAGTGACGGCATTGGTGGACGAAGGGAAGGCGACCGATGTCATTTACCTGGACCTGAGCAAGGCCTTTGACATGGTCCCCCACCACATCCTCATCTCCAAATTGGAGGGAAATGGATTTGATGGGTGGACAACCCGATGGATAAGCAATTGGTTGAAAGGCCGCAGACAGAGGGTGGTGGTCAATGGCTCTATGTCCAGGTGGAGGCCGGTAACAAGTGGTGTCCCACAAGGGTCTGTCTTGGGACCGGTGCTCTTTAACATCTTTATTAATGACATCGATGAGGGAATTGAGTGCACCCTCAGCAAGTTTGCTGACGACACCAAGCTGAGTGGTGCAGTTGATACGGTGGAAGGAAGGGATGCCATTCAGAGGGACCTCGACAGGCTGGAGGGCTGGGCTCGGGTGAACCTAATGAGGTTCAACATGGCAAAGTGCAAGGTTTTACATTTGGGCCGGAAGAACCCCAGACACCCGTACAGGCTGGGAGGAGTGGTCCTTGAGAGCAGCTCGGCAGAGAAGGACCTGGGGGTCCTGATGGACGAGAGACTTAACATGAGCCAGCAGTGCGCTCTGGCAGCTCGAAAGGCAAATGGGATCCTGGGCTCCATCAGGAGAGGGGTGGTCAGCAGGGACAGGGAGGTGATCGTCCCTCTCTACTCGGCTCTTGTGAGGCCCCATCTGGAGTACTGTGTCCAGGTGTGGAGCCCTCAGTACAAGAAAGACATTGAGATTTTGGAAAGGGTCCAGAGGAGGGCGACTAAGATGATCAGGGGGCTGGAGCACCTCCCCTATGAGGACAGGCTGAGGGAGTTGGGCTTGTTCAGCCTGGAGAAGAGAAGGCTGCGGGGTGACCTCATTGCAGCCTATCAATACCTGAAGGGAACCTACACCCATGAGGGGAGTAAACTCTTCAAAAGGGCTGACAACAGCAGGACTAGGGGAAATGGATCCAAGTTGAAGGAGGGAAGATTTAGGTTGGATGTTAGGGGGAAGTTCTTTACAAGGAGAGTGGTTAGGCCCTGGAACGGGCTGCCCAGGGAGGTTGTGGATGCCTCGTCCTTGGACGTATTCAAGGCCAAGCAGGACGGGGTCCTGGGCAACCTGGTCTGATTGTATATGTTTGGTGGCCCTGCTAGGCAGGGGGGTTGGAACTACATGATCCTTGAGGTCCCTTCCAACCCGGGTGATTCTGTGATTCTGTGATTCTGTGATTTGCTAATACCAGGAATGCTGCAGGGCTTTTTTTGCTTTGTTTTTGATTGCAGGCTTGTTCATTTTGTTAATATTTAACTGTAAAAAAAAATAATAATAATAATAAAAAAATAAATGAGACATTTTAGAGAATGTAGTTTCTTTGTCCTTAAAATTAGATGTGAATGAGTCAGTGTTCCCTCACATTTGTCTTAGTAAACTGAGCATCACCAAAACACAAGCTAGAGCACTAGGTCCATTGGAATCTGAACTTTAAGTGTTACCATGTTTCTGGGAAGAAATTTCATCTGAACCAGGAGAGGTTTTCCCTTGCAAGTGATTCAACTCGAATAGTGCCATGAGAGAACTGCTCTGAACAGGGGAAGTGGACAAGGCCACCTTGTCTTGATGGATGACATATTACCCCTTGCCTTCTGACCCTACCTTATTTTAGTTCATATTAAGGGCATTCAATTCATAGAGAACTCCATTGACTGGTGTGAATTTCAATGCAATTTTCAGTATGAAACCTTTCCTGTACAAAGGGGAAGATATGCCAGCTACATAGCTTGTAATTGTAATGTTTTGTAAGAATGGGAAAGAATAACTTCAAACAGTATCAACGCGTTGATCACTTATATTAGAGAAAATGTACTAACTGTTGTTATTGTGGAACAGAATTAACCTGCCAAAATGGATTCCTGTTCCCTTCCAGTTACCTAACTTCATGTGTTTGTCAACACACTCTGCCTCTGCTTTTCAGAATGAGTCTGATATCCTAAGCACTTTCCATATCTAATATTCACATATTCATGCAGAATTCTTTGATCAGATCCAGATCACGCATTGAAATGCTGTTCATCTCCCCTTATATGTGCCACAAAAATACCATCCAAATGGCTGATCTTGACAAGGACTTCCGGAGGTGGTCTAGTCTAAGCACTCCTTCTAAAACCAGGGATAGCTAGACCTCTTTGCTCAAGACTATAAGCAGTTATGTTTTGAGTATCACCAGCGTTGGTGGACTACCCTGGGAAGTAGTTGAGTCACCATTACTGCAAGTATTTAAAAGACAGGTAGACGTGATGCTTACAGACATGATTTAGTGGCAGACTTGACAGTATTATGTTAGTGACTGAACTTGATCTTACAGTTCTTCTCCAACCTAAATGATTCTAGGATTCTATGGTTCTAGGGATGGAAATACTACAGCCTCACTAAGCAATCCTTCTTGCATTTGATGAGCCTCTAGGATGGATGTGCTCAACTCTTTGACCAAACCAGCTGTAATTTGGTTCAGGCTCTGAAGCAAGTAAAGACCATGAACTCCTTTAGTTCCAAACAATTATTTGAAACCAACCAGATTCACTCATATGATATGCTTTTATATTCTTAAGTGTGGAGACAAGAACTTTGATCACGCAATTAACACTTGAGAAGTGGGAGGCTCTTCCAAGACTAATTTATCAAGGAACAAAAGAAGTTGTGCAAGGAGTCATAGGTTTACCTTTTCCTTTTTATATAATCTTACTACTAGCCAACCAGAGCAGGTACCCTAGCACTGTTTTATTGTCAAGGGGAGGTACAGGAGGTAACTTGGTCAGCCAATGTCATTCACACTGAATAAGGGCTTGAGTTTACAGCTGTAGTTGCTGTGAAGCTTGCAAATATGAGAAAAATTACCTTAGGGTACAGAATGTCTCTAAGTGGAAGGATCATGCTGGATTCAGTCTGCCCACTGATCACACATTTCCTTAGGCTCTGCAATGCCAACAAAAAACAGGAGTCATTCAAAGGACAGGACTCAGATATTCTATGTGAGCTTCCAGATAAAGGAACTATGGCTCCACATTTGTTTACTATTGTTTCTTGTATATACCTTATAATGCCTGTAGTCATTAATAAGAAATTATCTACTAAATGTATGTAAATGTATGTATATAGTGGATTTTGTTATTCTGTTACTGGAAATAATTTATGATTTTCTATGCAGAAGAAATGAGAAAAATGACCAAAAGAACATTCAATTACGGTTCATTTACAGTAGTAGTGTTCTTTTTTTATATCAGAAGCATTTACTTAAGACTGAAAGCATCATCACATGTCTGGATTTCAGATGCAAGGCAACACACAAGAAACAGCGAAGATAGGTGTAAGATCTCAAGATGTTGGCAAATGAAGTCATTTGCTCTTGTGATTTCCTTTGATATGGAAGATGCTACTGTTTCTCCTCACTGAAGTTCAGGTAGATCACACTACTACAAGTGATGCACACAAATGCTAAAAGCATTGATTTTTTGTGAGATGATGCATATAGATCCATTTAAGAACATATTTCATTTTTGGCAACATAGAAGGGTTAAAAGCTAGAAATTAAAAGGAACTCCCTCATGTTATATTTCTTAAAGTCAGTTCCTTGCAAGTTTCAATCTCCTTAACATTCACTTCTAGTAGCTATTTTTGCTTTAAATATGCACATTTAAATTCTTACCTGTGATCTTTCACACAAGCACTCTGATCCTTCCTGCCCTCCATGGAAAACAAAACATATTCCTTCTCTGGTTACTTGGCAACGTGATGGAGCAGCTTTAGGAACCAGATCCTGCACTTACTCTCCCACAGATTTCAATAGAAAAAAAAAAGGAAGAAGGTTAACACTCTCATAAAGAAAAGCTTGGGGAGCAGAGACAGAGATTATGAGGTTTAAAACTGACAGAGAATCAACAGGAGGAACTGTACAGCCATATATCTAAAAGCATTTAGATCTTGCAGGTTGGAAGAGGAGGTACCATTCCTATATTTCTCCTATTAGCTCTCATTTTAAGTGAGAGCTGCAACTCCTGAACAGATTGTTTTCTTTTTTGGTATGTTGGATTTCTTTTAATATGTTTAGCTTTTATTCTTCTAACAAGTAGATAGTAAAATAATGATCCATTAACAGGCAGGAAAAACAATAAGTTGTAACTGGTGGCTGGAGCCTATCACTAGAGGTTTAATTCCCCAGTTCTGTCAGAAATGTGCATTTTTGAACAAGAGCATTGAAATTGCTTCATCAGTTAATATTTCTTTTAAAATGATAATTAGTCCAGAAGTGACTTAAGGATCACACATACAAAATGGTTTGGATGTTTAAAGTGTGCAATTACACCTTTTTGGTACCCAGCACAGATTACAAATCCCTGAAGGACTGCCTAAGAATGCACCCTGTATGCGGAAAGACATACAAAAGACTGGAACAAATTACCCAGAGAAACTGTGGATGCCACATTCCTTGAGGTGTTCAAGGCCAGTTTGGAAGAGGCTGTAGGCAGCCTGATCAGGTGAGGGGCAGCCAGCCCACAGCAGGAGCTAACACTTGATGCTATTTAAGGTCCCTCCCAATCTAAGACAATCTAAGATTCTATGATTCTATAATTCTAATACAAATGTTAAACATAAGCAACCTTGTGAAAAAATCTCACTCCTGTTCTTAGGCACCAAAAAGGATTTAAGGAACATATCTCACTCCAGCAAAACCAAAAATGCCCTCCAATGATAGGTTCGCAACTACCTGGTTTGTATCATTCAATAGTCTTCAGCAGAGCTATGATATTGAAGGTGACATCACTTTCTAATTTTATGGATCAGAATATTCCTCCAGAATGTTGGATGTAGTCTCAGGTAATTTCCAGAAAAGCACTATATATGTAAAACTGGAAGCCACAGTAATGAGTGAGAACTTATGCTTTTGCTTATTAGATTCAAGTGAGGTTGAAATCGTATAATTATTTTTTTGCTTTTGGATTAAATAGGCCAATGTTTATTTTATGTTTAAGGGAGGAAGAATACTGAAAATACATCATCCAAAGTCTCTCTCAACCTCAAGAAAAAAAAACACAAATTCCTTGGACTGCATAATTCCAACCACTATAGATTCCTCTAAGTTCTAATTACCTTGCTTTTATGGAGTAGCTTGTAAAAGTATTTTTATTCCACTTGATAAAAGGGAGCAGTCGAGAGACAAATCTGCTTTTCTCAAATCTTCTTTGAATGATGGGTGTTCAATAAAGATCTTGTCTAACAGAACAAAGATCCAACCAAGCACTGTGCTAACTACAAGCTTCAGAGTATCAATTTATGACTAAAGTCTTCATTTCAGAATTATAACTATAATCACATATTTAAATGTATTCAGCACCAGCACACTCAGTTTAACACTTGTGTACATCTGGGTATACATACAGATGTTTTTAAACATAGAAATAGTATTCTTATCCAGCTTTTCCTTCAAGATCTTCCATTTGGAATTATTATTATGAGACATTCTCATAATATTGAAAAGATATTTGGAAAAGAAAAAAAAGCAATTATTCTGTACAGTCAACAGCAGAGGTTTATGATTTTCAAAACTATTTTTACCTTGCAGCAAAAAGAAAGGTCTTTCATCTCCATTGTTTATACTATAGAGAACCGCTATTTGAAATAGAAAAAAATACGTCAAAAAATGGACAACAGAACTGAAATCTACATATGTGAGAGACAAAAACAAAACAAAATGAAAACCAAACAAACAACAGAATAAAACCGAGGGGAATAAAAGCTCATTCTAAACCAAGATATAGAAAAAGGGACTCAAAAGAAGTCCATAGAGAGAAAACAAACGTATATTTTGTCACTCTAACACAGACACAGAACTGTAACACAGAATTATGTCAGAAGTGTCTATTACTCCTAAACACTTCTAAAGAGTTGAGGTGACCCATTTGTTGACTTTTACATTTGTAGCAGGTTATAGGTGAAATGATCCTCCATCCTGAACTTTGCCTGAATAGCCTGTGTCTCAAACTGTGTTCTCTTCCCAAAGGTTACTGCTTCTCCTGTTGCATTTCAGGAGAGTCAAGAAAGAGAGGTGTTCCTGTAGAGTAACTGTGTCAAAAGACAAAAATATCAAATCCTGCAATCATCCTGAAAAGTAGGAGAGAAATTCCAAGCTACATCTTTCTAGACTTTTTTCAAAACTATTTAAGGACTGCTAAGCATTCTCAAAGACACCAACATCAGTGCAAACTGTCAAGTTACAGCAGCAGAAATTCATGATCCTCTAACTTGCCTGAAATACCTTAATAGAATGGCTTGGGTTGGAAGGGACCTCAAGGATCATCAAGCTTCAACTCCCCCACCACATGCAGGACCACCAACTTCCATAATGAAAGAATGAAACAAGATCAGCTTTAAAATTTTGAGATGGATTTAGATGGAAGGAAAAAAATCTGATGTTTTTTTTAATTAAGAAAAAGGAGAAATATGAAAGAACTCCCAAATTAATGCATAATTGTGTTTAGTCCCTCTTTAGATACTAATAATTCCAAGAATATAACATTGTTTCTTTTCCTGTGCCAGAAAAACAAAAACAATGCACAATATCAAAGCAGCTACTCTGTTCACCGTTCTCCCTTACTAAATGTTCCAGACTACCTGTGAATGTGTAGTGTATGTGCACACCAAATGAAATGAAAATGAATGCATATTATCAAGAGGCATAGTAAGAAGGAAATTTGTAGGGATTGTAGGGACAGTATATTACATGATTGCTCAGCTAATGATTAGTGATTTTTATCAATTTATGTTGCTGACTTTCATTATGTTTTCCTGGAAGACATTTTTTCTACATTTACTTAGATCTGAAATATATGAACCAAGTTCACAGTGTGCTACTAAGACACTGGGTCTAATTGCTTTGCAAGGCTACAGTTTCTAAAATGTAATGAGATTTGAGCCATGCGCAGCCAAAAATAAAGTATGAGAATGCAGTGGTTTGTGGGTGTTTTTGTTTGTTTGTTTCTTTGTTTTGTTTTGTTTCCCCCTGTTTTATTAGCATGCATTTCTTGCAGTGATTCGGGTCCCTTGTCATGAGCCTTAACACTCTAAATCCTGACACAGAATGCAGCATGCATTGAAATGCTTACCTGTATGTAACACCCGAGAGTGATTCACTCTATTAACTTCCAGTCAAAAAACAAGCCCGAAATTCCTGTGCTTCTTCCCAAACATCATTTTAATCGATTTCCTTCTGTACCTGCATCAACTCTAATATGTGCTCCAGTTTAGATGATGCTGAGTTTAAAGAAAAATATTCATTCAAAATTGAATGGATGTGGAAAAAGGTGTACTTATTCTGCAGGACTGATGCAAGCATAGTTTATCCAGACAGAATTTCAAAGGCAAAAGAAATCTTAAGCATTTTTATACATGTAATGATTGCAATAGAATTCATATTTGTTCCTACTGCTCCTTAATTCTCAGATTAATTAAACATGCTTTTCCTTAGTAAAGGATGGGAAAAAGTCTACAAAACAAAGCATTTTGACTGATTTATCATTTCAGGAAAGAGAAAAAGGATGTGAGGGAGCATTAGCCTTTGGCTGTGAGCTCACATACTCATACATGGCAGACTCACCTAGACCAGACCAAGGATGGTTTTGAAGTTACATGGGGTTAAACAGATGTTTTCTTGTATAACTGTGTGTAATTCCTGCTGTCATCAGAGAAGCAAGCTTTTCTGTTCTGCAAGAGAAAAATCAGTAGGTTTTATCTTCTCAAATAATACAATAATAAGTATGAAAATACTGTTTTCCATGCTTAAGAAAATAAGAAATTAGAAAATAATTAGAAAATGAGAGGTATACATAAACATAGACTAGCCTATCCAAGCCAGCAACCTGTGCTGAAGCAGAAAATTTCTATTTTTTTTCTTACCAAATAACAGGGAAAATCCTTTTCAATTTGAAATAGCTATAAGAACTTCAGAACATTTTCACCAGCAAATCCCTTTCATATGGAGCTAGAGTTTTAAATGTGACTTTGAAGAAAATGTTTAGAAACGAGAACTGATCACATGGAGCAGAGTTGTCTAAAAAGTAGTTTGTTTAAGTACAATAAAGTTGTAATGATAATAAAAATATTCAGCTATGTGAATTTAATTTTGAGGGGACTTCTTCACAGGGCACAGTTTATAAAATTTAACAAGGTACCAGAAAAAAACAAGCGAACTTACAAGAACTGGTAAGAATTCCAGTGCTTTAAAAACAACCTGAACTGCTTGCAGTCAGTCTTAAAAGTTTATCCTGGAACTTGTAAAGGGTACATATAAAAAAACAAGCTTGTTTGGACATCTAAGAAACTTTTTAAACTCCTGCCAGTTTTTTTAGATTTAAAGAGATCTCAGAACATGTTCACAGAACAAGAAACTCAGAATTTTAAAGATGTTCCAAGGTTTCTTTTCAAAAGAATAAAGTCAGCTACCGCACAGTGGCACCAGTATTAAGAAATTTTTTGAGCTAATGAGACTAACACCATCCGTAAAGGAGATCTGGTATGCAAAAGATGAAAGCAGATAATATTTTTTTATTCTGTACGGACTCTAAAGCCAAGTTCTGTCTCCAAACTTCAATATTATTCTCATCATTTCTTAGCCTATTCACCTAATCATCTCTTTTATTTAAGGAAGGAAGCAATGACCAGGATACAAAGAATGATGGATCCTCAAAGAGGCACCAAAGAGAAAACAGCCGCAAAGCAGAATACCATTGTTTTTCTTTTCTTTTCTTTTCTTTTCTTTTCTTTTCTTTTCTTTTCTTTTCTTTTCTTTTCTTTTCTTTTCTTTTCTTTTCTTTTCTTTTCTTTTCTTTTCTTTTCTTTTCTTTTCTTTTCTTTTCTTTTCTTTTCTTTTCTTTTCTTTTCTTTTCTTTTCTTTTCTTTTCTTTTCTTTTCTTTTCTTTTCTTTTCTTTTCTTTTCTTTTCT
>NW_024884475.1:3556036-3608159 GCF_019232065.1 Centrocercus urophasianus | reverse complement strand
CTTCTCTTCTCTTCTCTTCTCTTCTCTTCTCTTCTCTTCTCTTCTCTTCTCTTCTCTTCTCTTCTCTTCTCTTCTTTTAATTGGATCTTGAAAAGATTTCTCTAGTTCTAGACAGGAAAACCTTTCTTATTAAATATCAAAATATCTTGAACATACATTGCTACAGGAAAAAAAAAAGATATATACTAATCTTGTTGAAATGAGAAATGTTTACACTCAGACTATTTGATAGATTCTGTGCCTCAAGACAGTTTTTTGAAGGGCTTCTATGTAGCAAATAAATTCACACATTTTCTCTGATTTTATGATACAAATAAGTGTATACAGCAGCATCACCAGCATTTTAACTGTTAATATTAACTTTAGTTATTATTAGAAATAATCCCCAGAAATGTATGCAGTATCAATTATTTGTGATGGCCTAAAATTGTTATTTTGAAAGCAATACTTTCATCTTTAATTAGGAAAGAACAGTTAAACTCTTCAAATTCTTGAACTAAATATGAAGACTATCTGCATTTGTGAGAGTAGAACAGGAAAATATGGCAACAGATGCAAACTGTTTTCATAGTGGTTTTTTTTTCTTTTCCTTTTTCCTTATTAACATGTGGATTTAGTAGTGTTCTGATTGCTCCACTTCCTCCTAATTATCTTCTGTTTAATGTAGGCTGGAGAACCCATATCGAAAGAACAATATCTCAGGCATTATCAAGCTTGCACATTCTCCATTTGCCTCAGGAAAAACCCTGCTCTATCTTGTTTTCAAGGTGACATCCATGGTTTCTCTGATCTGACCTTCAGTGTGTCATTTTGATTTTTTATTTCCATCAGTTATTACATCAGGACTTAATCACTCAAGAACACCACTGCAGAAACAACACTGCTTTCACAGCTCAAAGTAACTAGGAATTCAAATTAACTACAAAAGTTCATCGAAAACTATTAATGTCTTAAAACTGCAGTGGACTGAATACCAGAAGTGGTGATTGTATTAGGATTTTGCCTCTAGAAAGCTTGAAAGCTTTATTCAAAAGTTTTGCTACTGTTTTTTTAATGCCAGTGAGAAAGTGGAATGTAAGACTGAAAAAAAAGTCTGGAAAGACTAGTTAATGGTTATTGGAATAGTCCCTGCCCTGTGTAGGGGTCATATGAATAATGTACTTTGATGTAAGGATCAAGATAGTTCCTGTGAAGGGGTCTAATAGTTATTACCCATTTATTTACCCAGTTATTACCCTTACCAATTACATCTGGAAATTTTCTTACAAGTTCAGTGTTTTGTCAAAAAACAAAGAAGTTCACATAGGACATCATTACACTGAACTTCTGGTGAGTGAAGAGACTGCAGGGAGCAAGGCTTCCCCTCATGCACTGGGGCCAGAAAGCAAAGTAAGCTCATGCTGAGGGCAAGGAGGTGGTAAGAGAAAATCTTAGCTTGAGTGCTTGCCCCAAAAAACAGGGTGCAGAACCTCTGAGACATCACACTGCCATTAACATTAAAAACTGAGGAATTTAGCTACAGTGAAAATGGCAAAGAAATATTAGGATACACCTTGTATGCAACTGAACCTGCACCTTTTTCAATGGAGTTTTGGCCAAGTCACTCATTATTACACTAAAACCAGACACATTTAGTTGACCTTAACGTACGGTTCACTTTAGTTCTACCATATTTCTGCTTCTTAAGGATCCTAACTGATTTTTCTTACAAATTTTATATAGAAATGACATCAATCCCCTTTGAAATGTAAAATGCAGAGTTCTGAATGTTTCTGAAGACAAGCAAAACTTTTAATCTATCTTAAAAGAAAAACCTTACCAAAGGGTATTCTATTTAATTTTTATTCCATACAATAACTAATTCTTACTCCTTAAAATAATTTGCAATTCAAACATATTTAACTAAAGAGCACTTAGATGGAAGAAAATGCCTGAGATCTATCAAACCACCAGAATGAAGATGTAGAGAAGAAAGACTTCGTAGTCCATGACTAAATCTAACATTTCAGTTTAAAAAACTGACACCTTTTCATGAATTAATAGTGGCTGTACAGGAAACAGCCCTTTCCCAGTTCAATCTGTTCTCTCCAAAGATGAGCTGTCGCATTGTTCAGAATGAGACAGATTTTTTTCTTGAAATAGAAGAGATAGCAATTATTTCTGTAAAGCATCCTGTATTGTATGCACACACTTTTTCTCAGTTGCTCAAGATGGACTGTGAGATGTAAGAAAGCAAGAAAATGGAACGGATCACAAAATGCTTCTAGTATTTCTATGAAAAAATCAATTTATTTCTGTTGCTAAGCAAATTAAAGAACAAGGCAGTTGCTGCAGAAGCAGTAGGAACATACCATTGTGTTGTTCATAGTCATGCTTGTGTATCAGTTGATTATCACAAAATATTTAAGCAACATTATTTTTCAAGAAGTTCCCACTATTAAAATGGTACTTTTTAAAATAAAGAAAATTTTTTTTACAGAATTTCTTTATATTACATTCTTTTTTAAATGAGAAAATACTGAACATTTTTCCTGAGATTTTTTTCTCTTGGCCACAGATGTCTCAAATTATAGAAATATCAAAGTACTTCCATTAATTTTTCACTTTTACACGATGAATATGGGAATATTCCATTTCCTGGTTCACTATTTTTAAGAGACCAATCATAGAATCATAGAATCATAGAATCATAGAATCATAGAATGGCTTGGGCTGAAATGGACCCCAAGGGTCTTCAAGCTCCAACCCCTCTGCCATAGGCAAGGCTGCCAACCTCCAGATCTGGTGAATTTACACAAAGAAATTTTTTAACTTTCAGGGAAAAAAAAGAGGACAACTGTTGACAATGTATCAAAATTCATAGGTATTAAAATACTGTAAAGAAAAAAACTTGTGGCCAATCAAAATAATTATTTTGATAATTTTTGATATTTTAACATATAAGTTTAGGAAAAAAACACAACACTTTAAGACACCAAAAGAGCAAAATAAATAATTATCATTTAAGCTTGAACACAATTAATAGAATTTTTTCCATTTTTGCTTTTGCTAGAATGATATCAGAATTTGTAAACTATGAGTATCACTAACATTGAAACATGACACAACAAATTGTTTATTTTAGCAATTATAGACATTAAGGAACATGGCTGCTCAGGTTCTAAGTATTGTTCTGTACATCAAGAAGGATTTTCCTGTCCTTTCCTGTCCTTTAAAGGTGACAAAAATTAAGAGGCAGGGATTTGTTTTGTATTTTTTCAGTATACTCAGTAACACATCCTTAGCATTAGAATAGTTTCACGTTACATTGGATGCAATCAATATAACTTCATTGAAGATTAAAGTCATATACAGTCTGAGAAGCAAATCTTATATAAAAAGAGGAGGAAAATAGAAGGAATTAGGAAATGACTTTTTATTTCTGTTTACAAATTAGATTAGAATAAACTGAGTTACCCATTTGAAGAAAAGCACATTGCCTTTAGAAGAAATTATGGCCATATTGAGCAGTCTAACTTCAACAGGTGCTTGAATAGAGCACCTGTTGTGGTAGTGTGAAAGATGTAGAATTTACTGTACTTTTGCAATGTCAAATGCAATGGTACAAAAAATATGCTAATGTGACCAAGCAAACAAACAAAACATATGGGAGAGTGACGATACATAGTGAAACCCCAAATAAAGTTAACTCTTATTGTGGCTTTAAAAAGTTTTATGGAATTTCTAACAAAAAGTATAAGGAAAATCCATTACAGTGGACAGACATTGCCATTTGAACAATGCATTAATAAAAATGCTGATACAGTAAGAAGAAATATTTCTCTAGAATAACACTCAAAACAAATTGTTAGCATTTTTTGTCTGTGATTGCATTCTTATCTATCAGAAAGACACAGAACTGCCAGTGATCTCAGATGCTGGGATACTCCTTCTGATAAGACTTAGATTCTTCTGAAGAATAGTCTCTGTTTTAACCTTAGCTATCTCTTCCTGTAACAAGAAAAAATCACTTAAACACTTTCTGTATTGAAAAAGCTGCATCACTGAATGGGCACTAAATGAAACAAAATCAATTTTCTATTCCTCTAACTTAACTTTTTTATTATTATCATTTTGGTGTAATGCTACTTAAATCCAATATGTAAAAACTCCTACGACTTACTATTTCCATAGTTATAAATAAAATCATGGCTATGGTGGCTTTCACTCACTAGGGCCATCTGACAAAGGGCATTCTAAATTCAGACTGTTAATCCAAATTTGAGTGCTGCACCCAAACTGCCTTCTGGAAATGATCTTCAGCCCAGAGTGAAGGACACAGTCAGCATCAGTGGAGATTTCTGCACCCTCTCCCATCCGGCGCCAAGTAGTAAATCATTTTGAAGTCCCTAAAATTAGCCCTGCTTCCTTAGAACCTGATGCTTCTTAAAATATAGGCTTTGCTTTGCTTCTGATATAAAAGCTATATCGAACCTGTAGAATATTCTATTCTACCATACCATATTTTTGCATGCCAGCAACAGCTCCTTTGTCCATCTCTGGCTTTCTGTGATGGAAAACAGGTTTGCAAAAATCATTGTCTTGATGATAAATCTGTAATTCCAGCATTGCTTTGCTACAGCGAGTTGCCTGTAATGGTTGAAGATTAGAACAGAGACTGTATGCCTGGAGTCTTAAACAAAATAGGTGCTTGCTCTTTGATCACATGCTTACACAGGTTTTTGGGGAATTTATATGCATATGGAAATGTACAGGGACATTACATCCCCCTACACACAGACACTTTGATTCTTCAGGCTTTTTGATGAGCAGATTTGGGAATTTGCAGGTGTTCAATTAGTCACCAGAGGGAGCCCATATTATTTCATAAACATGATAACGAGCACTGAAAAGCAGAAGAGGGGAGATAACCTTTAGGGTGTCAGAGTGTGAGAATCATTGTGTTTCACACCAACGCCCACAATCACACCCACTCCTTGACAATTAGATACCAATACTTTGCCACGCGGTGCAGGGTGGATTTTTCAGCAACAGAAATGCAAAATAAATCCGGGGGAGGATGAACACAATCCCTCTTATTCTTAGTCCATAAAAGATCTTAGTATTTGCTGATGTATTAAGGGATGATGGCAAGCAATACAACTTGATCGTATAAAGTTCAGATGCCGGTACAGAATTTCAATTATCACAGAACCACCTCTGTGACACTAAATATGTCTGGATAATCAAAGACAATAGAAAGGAACACGGGATTAGACAGCTTGCCTATTAATCTGTTACAAATACCGAGATAAGGTAAGATTCTACGAAAGGGTAACACTGGGATTTTTCCCATGGCACTACTCCTTATTATACAGGAAACCTCCCCTTCTTCCAGTTGCAAATAATAATTTTTGATTCCTGTAATAGCTAGTAACTCTCTTACCACCCAGCTTCTGATTTCCTTCCCAGTTTATCAACAATTAAAAAAAATATATATTCTATTACAAATCATATTTTTTTACCTGTATGATGTAAGTACTCATTGATCCTCTGTGGATATCTTTCTTAGTAATTGTCCCTAGGAATGATCTCAAATATATCACATTTCACTTAGCAATATTTTCTGTGAAGAAATGAAGAATTCTCTATTTTGTCAAAAAACGCAGGAGGAAAAAAAAAGTAAAGTCTCATTTATACTACTGTAATGGTTAGATCAACTATGGTGTGGGATTCACTGAATTGAGAGATTTTTTAGTTTTATTAAGATGTTATCAGCTTCACATAGTACATAGAGGGAATTTTGTCATTGTTATTTCTTCTATGAATCTTCCTATTTTCATACATTGCTTCTATTGCTTCTATGCATTTTCCTATTTTCATTTATTAGTTCTTTTGCAGATATCTGCAAATGATCACAGTATTTCAGAAGTCTTTTAACTTTAGGAGGGACTCTTTGGTAGCAGAGCACCCTTCCTGCTTGATAGAAGCTATCACCCTATCTGTTCCTTCACCCTTTAATTGCAAAGCAATTAAATTCCCCACAGTTTGCAATATCTATGTCTAGAATGACTCATCTCATCACACTTTTTTTTTTCTTGCTTTCACTATGTGCTTTACAAGATGCTGCTTAATATTCTTCTGTCCCCCAAGATTTCATCTTGAATTGCTGTTTTTCTATGCTGTACACCTTAGCTGGTCAGATATTTCTTGCATCATTGCATTAAATAAATAAATAAATAAATAAATAAATAAATAAATAAATAAATCTGCTTCTTGCCACTACTCTTTAATTTTGGGATGCATCCAATGACACAATGTGTTAAGCATAAAATATGCCTCTGACTGATAAGCACAGATTTTCATGGGGAAAAAAAAATCTCCCAAGAGGCTGTTACTGAATATCCAACATTTAATTTCAGATAGGATCTCAGGCATCTGAAGAAACATTATTGCATACTAAGAAGGAAATGATCTGAAATGGTTTGGGAGTGATATTTAACCCCAGCTATGGATGCTATTAGCATGACTATAAAGTGGTTTTGTAAAAGGTGGGCTTTATAGCACAGCTCTTGTAATTTGCAGTAAACTGAAGCTGCATGATTTAATGGTGAGCATGAAGAGGCACAGAATTTATTTATGGTGCAGATAATATCTGCATCCTGGTCATTTGCTGCTAGGAGCTCTGTGCTTTGCTCCAGTTTTCAAAGACAGACCTGATGCCTGAAGGATCAGCAGGGTGAATAAACCAAAAATTCGGTTTCCTTCCATGCTCTGCAGCCTCTGTCCTTAGAGATGGGAAACAACTACCAAGCATAATATTTACAGTCTTACAGTTTTAGAAGTGAAAGAAATGATTTTGTTCTCTTGATTCCCTGCAACCCAGGCAGCCCCTCTGTAGCAGTGAATGGAAAAGTGAGTCTTTCTGGAGAACTCACTTTTTTCTGCAGAAGGGATGTCCTCAAAGACTTGCGTATGACTCTGCTATTTGCAAGTCATGAAAACTCTTTGAGACAAGCATCACTATGACTACGTAGTTTTCAACTCTGTCATTAAGTGAATCCATCACCTTGTTACAGCCCACTGAACATGGTTGGTTTTTCATTTGGCCAGCAGAGAAGCAACGTCCTCTCCTTCCCAAGATGGTATCAGCTCTGACCTGTCTCATCTTGCATTTCTATAGTATCATTGCATCAGTACTGTAATTAATTTGCATGGGGTTTCTCTGGCTTCTTGATGGGTTACCAATTCTCCTCCAGACTGACATCCCATTCCCCAAATCCCTACATTGTACAGTCTAATATACATTGGAATAAAAATATTGTTTCCTAGATATAGTGAGTCTCCTTCCCATTTTTCTTGTCATTGTCATGTTCACTGTAGAACTACATGCACTTTCCTCAAATCCTGGTAATCAAATGGTATCCTGGGCTCCAGCAGAAGAGGGATGGCCAGCAGGGATAGGGTATGATTGTCCCCCTCTACTCTGTTCTTCTGAGGCTCCATCTGGAGTACTGTGTCCAGGTCTGGAGCCCCCAGTACAAGAAAGACAGGGAGCTGTTGGAAAGGGTCCAGAGGAGAGCCATGAAGATGATCAGGGGACTGGAGCACCTCCCTGGGCTTGTTCAGCCTGGAGAAAAGAAGGCTGCGGAGTGACCTCATTGCAGCCTTTCAGTACCTAAAGGGAGCCTATAAACAGGAGGGGAATCAACTCTTTGAAAGGGTAGATAACTGCAGGGAAATGTTTTTAAGTTGAGGGAGGGAAGATTTAGGTTGGATGTCAGGGGGAACTTCTTTACAGAGAGAGTGGTGAGGTGCTGGAACAGGCTGCCTAGAGAGGTTGTGGATGCCCCATCCCTGGAGGTATTCAAGGCCAGATTGGATGGGGCCCTGGGCAGCCTGGTCTAGTATTAAATGTGGAGGTTGGTGGCCCTGCATGTGGCAGGGGAGGTTGGAGATTCATGATCCTTGAGGTCCCTTCCAACCCTGGCCATTCTGTGATTCTGTGATTCTTTGGTTTATTAGTTGTTGATCTAACTGTTATATGCGATCCTTTCTTCCATTTATTTGCTGTATTGGAATTGTTTAGAAAGGTCTTGGTAGTAGTGAGCAGCATGGATGGATGTCCTCTGTGAGACTATCCCAGCAGCTGGCCCATGTCAGGTCAGATCCAACTCGAGCAGCTCCAAAAGGGACACACTGCTGACCAGAGCTGAGTCAGGAATTACGATGATTGTGTTTCTGGGTGATTATACTGCAGGAGGTGCTCCAAGCACAAAACAGATACTCCCTGCAAGAACAGGAGAGACCCATGGTGGAGCAGACTGTCTCCCAGCAACTCATTGGGCCTCATCCTGGAGCAGCTTCAGGCTCTGTGTAGCCATGTTGGAGCAGTGCTTGAAGAGCTGTGACCCACGCGGGATGAGTTTGGGAAGGATGGCACTCTGTGGGATGTCCACATGTACAGCAGGGGTAGAGAGGGACCATGGAGGAGTAGCAAAAATGAAGCACTGTGGACAGACCACAGCCCCCATTCACCTGCACTGCTTGGGGGGGAAGAAGGTAGCAGAAGGTGGATTGAGGAGGAGGTGTTCTAATTTACTTTTAATTCTCACTGCTCTAGACTGTTAGTAGTTGGCAATAAATTACACTAATATCCCTTATGCTGAGTCTGTTTTGCTGGTGATGGTAATTGGTAAGCAATCTCCATGTCCTTATCTCAACCCAAGAGCTTTTTTTCATCATATTTTCTCCTCCTGTCCTTCTGTGGAGAGCAGCGTGGTTGTGTTTCTACTGGTGTGAAACCACCACAGATGCAGAGGATTATTATTGGTAAGAGAAAGTCCCATACAGGGTCCTTCGTTACTGTCTCAGTTTTATATGATAATTGTGACAAAATATTTATTTTAAGGCTAAAAACTTTTGGCTACCATATTTGTTGGTGTCTGTGAATTGCATTTTTTTTCCTATAAATTAATTTACACATTTATTTGGAAGGGTAATGTTGACACATGAGACATAATTAATCTGAGATTTAAAGATTCTATTCTTCTTATAGGCACATAGTAGATCAGAAGCTGATAGCTTTATTCACAGTAAACAAGTTGGTTAATTGATAAGATTGATTTTATCAATGAGACCACTTGCATTGTATCAGTCATTCAAAATAAGTTGCCAACATGTATAATCACAGATTATATAATAACATGACCATGATTATTACGAATAATAATAATATACCAATACTTGTAATAATCATAGCAATGGTATTCTAACAAATGTTTGGTTTTATGCAGTTTGCTAATGTTTCAGAAGTAAAATCACAGGCAATACCCAAAGCTGACAATACACACAATATAAAATAAGAACTGCACTGCACTGTATTACCTCTTGTGAGAGACCTCTGCCTCCTGAAACGTTTAATAATCCTAAGCTCTTTTACTATAAGGGTTGAAAAAACAAAGCCCTTGATTTCTCTGAAAACAGTTCAGAGGAATATTCAAACCTGTTTTTGATCCCTAGCTGGATGTAACACCAGATCCTAAGTTATCCTCTCCTCCCATTAAAGCTAGGAAAAGAGAGAGGAAAATAAAAGGAATTATTTAATACTCCATTTTTTTCATTAAATCTTGTACGTAATAGAGTTGGTACATTAAAAACTTTGCCAGGCTTACATTCCACAATATTATCAGTGAATATAGTTTATGTATCTCTATTAGCATGCTTGCTCATTCAGCAATATTCTACCATATTTCCTTTAGTATCAAGTATATTGCTAACCTTTGCCAGGATAGTATTGAATTAGGCTATTAGCTGCCCTTGCTGCTTTTTCTAATGTTCCTTAGCTTTAGAATTTTCTAATCAAAAGCTTAAGTTATTTCATTACTCTTTTCTGTGATATTTGCTTCCTTTAAATATGTTTTGATTCTTTCCTGAATAGTCAGCACATCCCCATCTCATGGTAATATATATTCCAAAGAGTGCTAGTGTCCAAACTTTGCAACACTTCTGAGGGCTCCACAAGACGATAAATTGAATATAATGGAGTCTGTGAACTCCTGCAACTCCTGGCTATATATATTATAATGAAGTGGGAGATGTGCTGATTATCACATAATGCAGATGCATTATGTACAAAATAGGCACCAAGAGAAAAGAACGTGCTTGGGTTTCATCACTCAGTGTTATTAGAATGAAAGGATTCAGGTATGCATAATTATAAACTGCAAATGTCATGCCTCCTTCCCCTCCTAGCACCCAGGAAAATCAGTACATTAAGAAAGAAGAAATGTCCTGTATCTTGGCAATTAGACACATATAATCAAAGAATAAAAATTTTACAAGTCCTGTCTACCATGGAGGAGTTTTTATATCTTGGGAGTTAAAGTCTGGTTTTAGTTCTCTTCACAGTCAAGAAAAAAAACCAAAAACTTATAAGTAGGTTGCTCAAAAATAATGCCTCCTATTTATTTCCATGAAAATTACAACTAATAGAAATAACACCATAACACTATTTAGTAGAATAGTTTGTCAGCTACAAAACACTGTTTTTCAGCATTGTCATCACCATTCACTATGCATTTTCACTAGGAATGAACAAGAGCCTGCATACCACACTCAAAAATCTGCAGCAGTGGAAGGGACCACTGTCACCACCGCTGAAATTCAACACTCACCTCCCCACTGTGCTCACGTACATTGTTTGGTCTATGTAAATGTTCTGCAAGAGTCGATGAATGTTAGCAGGTGCTATGTTTTTTTCGTGGAAGGATTCAGTGACACAGCTTTGCTTCATATACACTTCCATATCAGACTCCATTTTGTCAGACTGCCGCTCTGCTGCTGTCTGCCACATGGCAACAAAATGGAACATTGGCAGGAAGGTTCAGCCTCTACTGCCACACCACCAACATCTGCCTCAATGAGACAATGTAATAAATAGGAGGCATTACTTTCAGAGCAGCTTTCCTACATTTTTAATCTAGCACAGGATGAATATGCATCAGTAGCTTATATTAGCGTCTTCAAAAAGAAATGCTGGAGATAAAATAAATAAATAAGTTTCAAGAGACTGAAGTAAGCAAAGCATCTTTCTTGACATTCATAATACTTCAATTAGATTTCAATTAGACCACCTCCAACGAGCTCCCAGAGCTATAAACTTCCTGTTTTTTTTCCATTCTGCTTTTGTTGTCTTTCCTTCTTCAGCATTTTCTACGTATGTGAATCAAAAAGTGGTGATTTACAAAGATAATGGCCCATCCAGTTCCTTACTGGCTTGATCTATAAAATCTCTAAATATTATTTTCTTCATTTTTTGATGTTTCCTTTTGCAAACAGAGCCTTCATGAGGATTCATCTTCTTCTCTCATTCAACTGTTCTAATTATTTCATCTAATTTACAAAAGCAGGTAGAAATCCATCATCTCTACAGCTGAATTGATAATCTCCCAATAAAGATATTGTAAACTTACTTATTTTCAGCTGCATACACCAACATGATCTGTTTTCCCTTTCAATTTCTTCATTTTTTTCCCATATTTTTATCTTCTAATATATTTAAAGAACTTCTTATGTTTATCTTAGTATTCTTCAGCAGTGCTGCTTCATTATTCCCATTTATGCTTTCAATGTCATCTTTATAGTCCTTCTGTTTCCTCACATAAAATTCTAGCAGTACTGCAGATCTTTTCTTCCCTATCATTTTTAAAGGTCTGTTTTGCTTTCATTTAACTTTAAAGACATATCAGTCATCAACACTGTAGTGTACAGCTTGATTTTGAATAATGGCACATCCTCCTTCCAAACTTGCTCCGTCATCTCCTAGATGTTTAGTTAATTTCATCAACATTTTCTCTTTCTAATAAGCACTTCCAATTTATCTCAATTATTACTTGGCTGATGGCATTAAATGCAATTTTTAAAAATTTAATTGGCCTGATTTTCTAGGCAAAATGCTATCCAACAATTGAAATTTGAAACAGTATTTAATAATTGTTTCTTAAACACCATCTAAAAGTCACTTTCTTTATTGCAGTCTTTATGACATGTCTTGAACACAGTATTTTCTCCCTTTAACCCTTAATCCTTACATTTAACAAGTAATTGTCATTGCATTTAAAGCCCAAATATTACTGTGATTTCAGATGTTTGAGAACACTTTGTTCACCACCTTGAAGGATGATAAATCTTTTCTTTGCCTAAGCCTTCTTTTAAAGTTAAAGAGAACTGTAGAAACTGTGTTTTGTTTACTTTCCTGTTTTCCTTCTTCATATTGCCCAAGAGAATGTAAGGAAAACTGGATGTTGATTAAGGTACAACAAATCCAATAAGATAGCTAGGTATTTCTAACAGAAATTGTCAAAGGTCTCAGATCTGAACTCACAAAAAAAAAAAAAAAAGAACAAACATAATAATATACACTCTTTGAAGAATAATTTCCAAATTTGCAGTGTAGTTTTGCAAGCAGAGAAATATATTGTCTTGCAGAAGTGTGTACCTGACATTCTTCAGTAACTTTTGAAAGAAAAAAACACTGTATCAGGTTTCCCAGGGCCCCATCTATTCTGGCCTTGAACACCTCCA
Source organism: Centrocercus urophasianus (assembly GCF_019232065.1). Classification (NCBI taxonomy): domain Eukaryota; kingdom Metazoa; phylum Chordata; class Aves; order Galliformes; family Phasianidae; genus Centrocercus; species Centrocercus urophasianus. The sequence continues at coordinate 3,595,595 of NW_024884475.1, read as the reverse complement.
GGGATGGGGAGGTGTTCTATACTACACATCTGTTCTTTTTATCTTCCCTAACAAAATAGGAAGTTAGATAAAGTGTAACAACTCTACTGATTCCTCCTGTAAGGATAAATTTGAATGCAACTCTTAATAAAGAACTAAGTGTATATTTCATGGGAGATATTATGCCTGAAAGAAGCTTTATCTAGACTTTGAAGCTTACTGGGCAGTAAAAACACGAAGCAAATATGACATCAGGCTTTATTAGTCCCAAACTCTGGATATAATCTGCATAGTTTAGCTATTATAATTTCAGTATTCCATCTTCAGGAATATAATTGTTAAATTCTTGAACTCTTATTTCCGGGGTTCCATGCAGCTACAACTACCAACGAATTTGTCTGTGCTCTGCTTCCTTGAAATCAGACTCCAAGGATCCTGAATTGGCTGCCCACAAAATGAACTTAAAGAATTATCAGGGGCATTTTTGTTCTATTTCCACAAAATTATTTGCATATCTCATACTATAGTGTTAACCAAGCTCTTCTGTAACAATGGACAGATTCTTTTTTTTCTTCACACTTCTAGCATTTATTGTAGAAATTAAGAAGAAAGTGTAGTTGATGAAAGAGCACTCATCTTCAATTTGTTTTTGATGCTTTCACACAGTACTAGTATAGCTGCTTGACCAAACTCTCAGGGAAAAGAATAATAATAAAATTATGTATATATAAATATATATATATATTCACAGTTTACATAAATTCCCTTTGTATTTACTCTAGAAAGAAGAATGGGAATAGAATCGGAGCGCTAAAATCACCAACAGAAGGAAAACAATGCATACGTTGATATTGTGGTGCTATTTTCAAGATCAGAATCTGTAAAAATTACTCAGAATTTCATATCATGGGAAAAGTTGGTGTGTGGAAACCTCATTGAATTAGGAAATTAGAACGAAATGTTCTTTAGAATTACTGTTTATTGTATAGTGTTTCCTTAGATACAGTTGCTGAATATTTACTGGAGGTGACTTACACTGAAATGTCCACATCTTGAAAGAAGACTGATCTGCTGGGTAGATTGCAGTGGATAATTAATTCCATGATAGTTCTCTAAGCAATGTGATCTGTGACCTTAGCTGTTAGCAGCCACCAGAAGAACTTGCTATGCTGGCTAAAAAAAAGAACTGCATCATTTATGGAGCAGGCCAGAGGTCCTGTGACTAAATTCTTGATCATCCTGCAGGGATGAGGACTATTGGAACTGATAAACAGGCTTAAGCTTTTTTGAGCCAGCCCTGAGTAGGCACGTTTTTGTGTAAACTTTGGAAAAAAAAAAAATAGTATGATCCACTCAAACTCCACCTGAAAGGAAGAAAATAAAATATAATGTCTTGGATGGAATTTTGAAGGGAAAGGATTCCATCACAGATAAGCTTCCACTGGTCAACATGCTGAGCCTCTCTCACTGTCTCATAGGGCCTATAAAATAAGGTAAATAAAACAAAAATTACACTAAGACTAGCAAATGAGGCCAGGTACATAAAGATTCTCTCACAGAACTATTTAGTTCAACCCAACACACATGTTCATTGACAGGGGCATGATAACACAGTCTGCCAATTCTTTCACTTTTGATTATACATGATTACTCTTTCCAGCAGAAAAGTACTGGCTTAGCACAAAGAGATTTTCTCCAACTTGCGCAGACATCCAAAAGCTTGCATTGTTGGATTTTTGGGAAAATGTTTCTTATTCAGCGGGCACTCAGGTTTTGTATCTGAAGATTTGTCTGGATGAGGTGCTATGAGACATGGTTTAGTAGCTTAGTGGTAGTAATAATTATAGGAGGACAGTTGGACTAAATGATCTTGCAGGTCCATTCTAACCTTGTGATTCTATGACTCTATGACTCTAATGTGGGATAGATGAATGGACAGTGAGGTGGGTTGAGAACTGGCTGACTGGCAGAGCACAGAGGGTCGTCACTGGCAGTGCAGTCTGGTTGGAGACCTGTAACTAGCAGTGTTCCTCAGGGGTCGGTGCTGGGTCTGGTCTTATTCAACATCTTAATCAGTGATCTTGATGAGGGAGTGGCTGCCCTCAGCAAGTTTGCTGGTTATAAGAAGTTGGGAGGATTGGCTGACAGGCCTGAAGGCTGTGCTGCCATTCAGCGAGACCTGGACAGGCTGGAGAGCTGGGCAGAAAAAATCTGGATGAGGTTTAACAAAAGCAAGTGTAGAGTCTTGCATCTGGGGAGGAATAATTGCATGCACTGGTACAAGTTGGGGGATGACCTGCTGGAGGGGAGCTCTGCAAAGAGGAACCTGGGTGTCCTGGTGGATGACAGGTTGGCCATGAGCCAGCAGTGTGCCCTTGTGGCCAAAAAAGCCCAATGGCATTATGGGGTGAATTAAAAAGAACTATCTCTTCTCTATTATCACAGGTAGTACGAAAAGGCTTTAGCTTTCAAGATTTCATTTCTGGCTGGCTAATAATTCCAAATTTCCTTTCTTCCATGTGCTATTCAGGGCGCACCACAGTGCAGAGTGTATCTGGACATTCTCATGATTATACATTATCATGCTTTCAGTGAGCTACTTTCAGTACTGATAAACTGAACTTATTGGAGCTTCCTAATTAAGAGGGTCTGGGGAGGGAAAAAAAACACAAAGCATTACAGCTCACTGTATTTTTAGGTGCATTCGTGCTTGAAAAGATATCTTGACTTCTTTTATTCTTATTTTTTGTTTTATATTCTGAATGTTTCATTTGTATCTTGCCTAGTAAATAGAATTATTATTATATAAGTGCAAAATGTTATTACTACTCATGCAGCAGCCTGTGCACAGTGTGTTGGTTTCATTAAAATTCAGGCCTAGATGGCTCCTTGAGTGTTGTAAAGTACATTACCAATATAACTGAATTGATTTCGTTGAACCCATTGAAGGTGAAAGCATTGGGCATAATTTGTCTAGATTTCAGGGAAAAAAAAACTACTGCAACAACCTGATAGTTTACCACACAGATCCATTTATAAAGCCAGACAGCATAATGCAGACCATGTAAACAATGTCCTGAAAAACAGATGCAAAGGTCAGGTAAAAGGAAACACACAAAACAAAATCTGATTACACGCCAGTTGCTACAAAATGCAGTATTAAAATCATTCCTAATTTTGTCTTCTTTAGGACTGCTCTAATGCTTCTTAATCTCAGTATATCATTCTTAATTTTCTCCACTTTAAATATGATCAGATGTTGAATCTGATCTTGCAATAATCTTTCAAGTCTCATTTCAGGAGTGTTCTTCCAAGAAAATGTGAAAAATATGTTGTTTTGACTCTCTACTTACATCCATTAGCACTACCTGAATACAGTTTATCCCATAGTCATATTGATCTGTCCTAAGAAAATAGAGTAGGTAAAATAAAATCGTTTGCCCACATTTATCAGAATAACTTAGTAAACCAGTATCTGTTGCTACAGATACTGTTGGTACAGAATCAGTGGAATAACTACTGAACATATGTCCTTGAAACACATCTCTGCATATATTTTGATCAGCAGCAAGAATTATTAAAGGTGTAGCTGACTGATAGGCATATTTCCAGCCTAGTCTCATGATTATGTACAGTATTTTGTTAATGCACTAGCAGTGCTAATTCAGAAAGAATTCAGGGGACAAAACATTAAACAGTTAATAATATCTGAGGAAGAAAAAAAATGTTATTTCCCATTTTTTGATGGTGTACTGCAAGTAAGAACAGCCACTCTTGAACTACATGATAGAAAACTAAGTGGGAGGATGAATTCTGATAAAGAGAGAAGATGCTGAGAAGAGAAAGAAGTAGACTGAGTAATGTGTCTAGGATTGTAACTAATTCAGAAATAAGTCATGGACTGAAGTGAAACCAAGGGCTAGAATATAAATACTTTCTGCAAAACAATGAGAATACAGACTGAAAGCAAAGTGACAGGGTCAGTAATGAAAAGATATGCAAATGAAATCTAAAGCAGGATAAATTAATGGATAAGAGAGAATTTCAGGAATGCTACAGATTGGTGGAAATACAATAATGAAAAATGCAGGATCCACACCAGGAAAATGCAATGTTTTTAGCCAGTGTTCAATTTTAAATCAAATTTCCTTCATCCATAAGGGACGTTACAGTCACTTTCAATGCCTTATATTAATTATCCGTTTCATCTCTATATTTCCTATATATTTCTTCTCCATGTGATGACTGCATTTTTCAGTTTTTGAAATCCAGGGTGGCTGTGACACATACTAAAGAAGTTTTTGACTCTGTCATTTACTTAGTCAAGAAAACTCTGGACTGGAGGTGACAAAGCAGAAAGTTCTGGAGGTGTAATCTTGAAGTCTTCACCACAATGTGTGGGTTAAGGCCATACTTAAATGGAAATACCTTTAGTTAGCCCAGGGGCTTCTTTCCAATCTGTCATTGTTTTGTTTTGTTTTTTAAACTAAACACCTGTGCTCTCATTACAACACACATTAGTCCATACATCATCGTGTTAAATAATGCTCTGAGACACCCTGTTGGTAACAGGATTGAGATCTGTACCTCTGTTGAAAATCCATGCTAGAGACTGGTTCTTGATATCTATTATCTGAGCTTCACAACTTGTAGTCTTCCATGAACAAAACTTTTCAGACATGGACGCTTGGAAGCAAAGAGAACTAGGAAAACTTCAAATACTATAGCACTTATATTGTGTCCTGTGAGGAAAAGGAAGAAATACTCTTTGCTTCTTAGAAAGAAGAGTGAATATTCTACGACAACTTAATGAACCACGGACATGCAAAAAGGAGTCTTATGTTATGGGAATACGTGCAAAGCAGAAAGACTTGCCAGATTTTCATGTATTACTTTATTCTCCGCTACCCTTCCTGCCTGGTTTTTGTTGCTCCAATTAGTGTTTCAGCCTTCATAGAAACAGCACCTTTAACAAAAACATGTGCATTTTGCGTTGTTTTAGTGAAGAACACTGACATAGATTAAAGAACCAGGGTGATGTTGAATTTAAACTGAACTTGCTTGACTTTGCTCTGAGTCACACACAGAGGCCTTCTTTGTTTGAAAAGCAGCAGCCTGCAGCAGGGGGGAGGAGTAGACATCTGGGGAAGGAAATATCTTCAGGAGCTCCAAGCAGGTCTTTCAGAGGTCCCCTGACCATACTCCTACCCATTCCAGGGTACGCAACTAAAAGAAAGATGAATAGCAAAACAGAAAGAAAAATGCTAATAGTTAACGAAAAATGTTCTCACTTTATAGATTTCTCACAATCTATAGGTCTAGAATATGAAATCTGGAGAGGATTTGTGTTTGCAAACCTTTTGACAAAATTTTATTTTTTACACTTTTGAAAATTTACTCCACACTTGGCAGAGATTTTCAGGTTTATTTCAAGAGGAAATAAACAGAAGTAACCAAAACACAACCCCCTCATAGAAAAGGGCAAGAAGCTTTACAAAGTTCATCTACCCAGAAGACTTCAATTGATGTAAATCTAAATTCTACATTCCACATTGGCAATACTACCTACCAAATTTGTTGTTTTTCTTGGAACTATTTGGAAATACACAAAATGTGGTAGACTGTGACTTTCCAGAAGAATAACTGATAGAATGAATTTAGATGGAGGTTTTCACTCTGTTATCCCAAGGCTTTTTGCTTATTTGAACATGCAAATAGCGTGAACATACTATTTGAATTTTGTCTTCATTCTTACTCCCTACATTCCTCATTTTGAAGAAGTGTAAAGACAGAGACGCCACCCACCTTCCATGCATGTTAAAATTAAAAATTAATTTTGGGGTCAAGATGAGTGAATAAACAAAAATATTTACTTCCGTGATCAAAAAAGCGCTCAAGGGATTTCACAGAAATTACACAGAGATACTCAGGACAAAGGAGCCCATTTTCTAAAGAGGAGAACGACAGAAACACTTCCTTTGCCATCCTACCTTAAACTTCCTATATTCTTGCCTCAATTCTTCACCTTAGCAGGGTGAAGCACTTGTAGCAGGGATTTTTACTGCAGAATTAGCTGGATTTTAATTAATTTTTTGGAGCTGTATGCAAGTTCCCAATTAAATGTATTACCTCCTATCCATATGCTCTTGGTTCTTCTTATTACGTTTGTTCTGATCGCTGCCAAGAGACAAGAAGGTTAAAGTAAGCTCTGAGAAGAAGCAAGTGCTGTCAAGTTTCTGTTAGCCATGGGTGGGTTATCTGGCTGGCACTAACAAAACATTGCAGAGGCAGGGAAGATAACTGAAATCTGGCAAAGCTTATTAGCTCAGCTGTAGAAATAGCCTTATTGTTTCCAGACCTACACCATTCTCTCAGGTTTAGAAGAGATTTGTTAACCCCATCTAATGCTGACCCTGACAGACCTGAGCTAGTTCTGTACAGATCTGTAAGATTTTTTCCCTCTATACTGAATAGCCCAGCTCTTCATTCTCAAAAGATTTATTACTGTTGCATTAATGCAACCGAGCTGTTTCTCGACCTGAGCTGTCACTATGAGTTATGGGACCCAAGCAGTGGGAGATTTATTCCTTGTGTTTTACTGGATGCTTGATGTTTTGGAAAGGAAGAACTTCCATTGTCCTACTATGAAAGGACTTTAGGTCCAGCTGCCTGGAGCCAACTGTTATAATTTGATGTAGTTTCACTGAAGTCAGTGAAGTTGTGTTAGGAAGGCAGGATGCAAAGAAGAAGATTAAATGCCAAGTATTTGTTTTATAGAATTCAATTCTGATTTCAAGTTAATATCTTACAAGCCAGGCTCTTTTCAATGGTGTCCAGCAAAAGGTCAAGGGAGAACAGTCACAAACTTCCATATGAACTTCCTTGCTTTGAGGATGAGAACATTGGAACAGGCTGCCCAGAGAGGTTGCAGAGTATCCTTATCTGGAGATAGTCAAAATCTGCCTGGATGCTTTCCTGTGTAATCTAACGTAGGAAAACTGCTTTGGGGGGGGTAGACTCAGGTAGCTCCAGGGGTGTTTTCCAATCCCTACGGTTCAGTGGTTGCCAATATTGCTTTTCTAAAAACATGCCTTCTATCTATTTCCTTGGAGGAAAAAAAGTGTAGAGCAATTCCTATAAATATATACGAAATTATCTATTTTTATACAAATTCATTTTGAATAAACTTTTAAAAAGGATAAAACAAATGGCACTGAATTCAGTTAATGTTACCTACCTTTTCTCCTTTACGTTTGTTAAAACTCAGATGTCTGTTTTTATGAAATATTCCTGCTAAACATACTATTTTTAATTTGGTATGGTACTGACTTACATTGTTCTGTTTCAAAAAAAGGAATCTATTCATTATTTTGGCATGATACACCCGTCCTAGATAGCTTTTTGAAAGCTGCAATACTAAATTATTACTTTTTTAAAACAGCTTTTTTAATATATACATTATGCACTTCACCTGAGGGAAAAATGAGCAAACACTGAACCAGTAAACTAGACCAGACTGTTTAAACTCCTTTTGTAATTACGAGTGTCTGACACAGAAAATAAATACTCTGAAGCACGCAATTTAGCAGTTCTGCTTCAATATTAAGACTACAGAAAAAAGTGTTAATACAAAGTCAATGTCAGTATGAAACAGCAGAGAGAATTTTTTGTTTAAAATATTTTATTTCTTTGTCATTTACAAAATCCCAAAACACCACCTGCACAAGAGGCTGACATATACTGCACACAATACTGATGTGTAAGATATAAGGAAATAGCAATTACTTTTTTTTCCCCAAAGCAGTTAGGTAAGAACGGTGGAAGGAAAGAGGAATTAATGGATAAGGGTTTTGGCATTAGCTTGGGGACTTTCACCTTCCATTTTGCTGCACTGTGTAAATAAACCCAAAGGTAATCTCATCTTTCAATGTTGCCACTTTTCAAAATTATATTCTTCATGAAGCCACAGAGCTGAGATAAAATAAGCAATCTATGACAGTCTCCTAATACAGACTACTAGCAAACTCCTGTTCAATGCAGCAGTGCTGAAACCATGAAATAACTAATTTAGTACCATGGTTCTTAGGTTGATACTGTCTGAACATGTTAAAACAATCAATCTACAGTTATAACAATCAGAGAAGACAAAAAGCAGATAATTCTTGAATGGCACCATCTTGATGAGTACAGGAGAGATGTCTGCTTCAGGAAGAACTCAGGACAGAAAAGAAGCAAGCAGCAGTACAAAGAAGATATGGCAATCAATCTTGAGCTCCTCCAAAAGAAATGGATAGAAGACTTGAACTGCGATGAAAACTATCTCACAGCTGTAACATCTCCACGTGAATATTCTCAAGCCGGTTATTCGTTGGTTATTCATTATTCAGCCTTTCCTTCATTAACACTCTGAAGTAACAAAGGCTGTAACTCATCCAAGGGCTCAATACCAAGTAGACAATCTGATATAACAAATACTTCAGCTCCAAGGAACCTGGAAGATGGATAAAAATTGAGTGCTGCTAGCAGTACACACCAGGTTAACTTTAAAATGCTTAATAGCATCCCCAATTGCAATTGTGTCAGACAGAATGGAGAGCAAGAAGAACCAAACCACTGGGAATTCATGAACTGATTGCCCCTTGCAATAGAGGAAAATCTATTTGCAGAAACAAATTGACCTTGCCAGCTAGATATAGACACAGATGCTAAGTGATGTAACCTGGCTCCAAATCTGCTGAATCACATGTAGTTACTTCTGCAGCAAAGAAAATGATGGAGGCTATTTTTATTAGAGAAAAGATCTTTTTGATTAAATGGACATATTTTTATTGAATACTCAACAGATAACTAATGTATATTATGGGTATATAGAAATACCCATGTATTCTCTATGTGTTTCATACCTTTATTAGTTTATACATTCCCAGTATCATGTTGGTAGCAAAACATACATCTTTATACACTCCCTTCTCATGGTACCGAAAGAACAATTAACCGAAAGAACATAAACATTGACGTGAGCTCAAGGGGGGTCTAGAAATAATTCATGGAAGAGAAATACATTGAAAATTGTTAAATTGCTTAAATTCTTAAATGAAAAGCTAGAGGTGTTTTCTATGTAAGAACATAAGGCTGGAAGGACACTCATAGAACATTTAGTGTGTACTTGTCCTTTTCTATTGCTCTTATCAAACATTACTTTCTAGACACTATTGCAAACAGGATTCTGCTTTAGAAAAGCTTTTTTGGGGGGAGGGGGAGAGGTGGGGGGAAGAGGGGAGGAGAGGTGTGCTAAGACTCATTCTATGTATCAGATAAATTTTATTTTCAAACATTGGTTTATGCTGGTATAGAAGAAAAAAAGAAGCTCCCTTAATGTGATGCATTTTAGAAGTCAAATTTAGAATTTAATATTCAACACAGAAATCATTAATGTGCATATCTTGTCCGCTAACTGGAGAATGTCCTAGAATTTTGTAAACAAGGACTTTCTCAACATACCTCTTGTCTGAAGGTATCTATGTTCAGTATTTCTCTGTTTCAGTACCAAAGGCTGTATTTAAATAAATGTAGAACTGCAAAGCAAAACTCACCTGAATCACAAACTTGGCTGTCTACTGTAGTGTCCTAGTTTTCTACTGCATTTATGGGAGGTCTAAAATTAGTTCAGAAAAAACAACGTGGTTTAGGTATGGTACAGAGAAAAAAGTAATAACTGTGTCCACTGACACCAGCTTCCATTCATTAACCTTCATGGTTTACAAAATGCATTATTTACAAGATGCATTCTGATACTGCTTGAAAGTATTAATTTTAGTTCCAAGTTATTAATACATAATAGTACACAGTAAACAGAATAATGGTATATAATAATAAAACATAATAAACACAATAAAGCAGCAACAGAAAAGATCATAATAATCATAATAAACATAATAGTTTTCCATACCTGAAGATACAAACTGAACTTCACTACATGCAATGAAGTCACAGTGATACATTTAAAGCAAAACCTGAAAATGAGCCATCTTGGGCATAAATATCAGCCTAGTTTGAACTGTGTGCAATTAGTTTTGACTTCAAAACTCACCCAGGAAACTAAACAGATAGAAAATTCAGTAAATAGTTTCAACTTAGCTACACTCATACATTATCTATACTATTTCACTCATTCAAACTAGTTAAAGTGGCTGCAGATGCAGAACAGATGTAACCTGAACAGAACTCGATAGAACAGAGAAGAACAGCAGCACAGGAAAACAATCAAACAATTCAAATTATCAACAAACAGTGGCATCTATGTAATCACTGCAGCATATGTTTGAGGATTTCTCTGAAGAGCATAAGGTGATTTTAAAAAGACAACTATGTGTTAGTAAATGTTGTTACTACCTCTGATAAGCATCCACTGAAGTCTCTAGAGATTATAAAAATCAAAGTGGGGCAATTTTCTAGGGGATTTCTCTCTTTCTGGACAGCTGGTTATATAGATGCATCACTCATTGTCCTCACAGTTCATTCCTTGAAATATATTAATATTTCATTTCTAAAAGGAAAACAAAAAATTACAAAATCATGACACCAATATAATGAGTTATGATTGTAAATCTCCTTATTGCCAAGTGATCCAGGGCACTATACAGACAATTGAAGTCAAATTAGAATCACAAAAACTGAACAAAATCACACTTTGCTGAACGAAGGTTAAGTTTATGTGCTTTATTTCATAATTGGGGTAGTCTAAGAGCATACAAAAGATCAGTAACAGTGAGCAAAGAAATAAACACTTTTAAAAGTATGCCCATTCTGTGGCAATCTTTCAAAATACCTTTATCTAATGCCAGTTACCATTATAAGCAACATCATTAATGAAAATCTGTTCCTAGCATATAATTTCTTCTGTCTGATTTATCCAGAGGCTCACAAGAACATAGGAAAGCGTGGAGGTAAGGGGGAAGAAAGATGACAACTCCTTTTTAAATACAACTTATTTCAGATAAATAGCTTGTACTTTCCTCATTTGAATATTAAACTTCACTTTAACTTGCCATCAAGCCCAAACTGAGAGAAGTAACTACAGCCAAAAGAGACAGAAAGAAAACATTTTGAATAACAGTTCTTTTTCTTCTCCGTTTTCCCCTCTTTCTTTCTGGATGAAATTGATTTCATTTTTTGAGCCTGAAATTACAATGTAATCTCAAAGTAATTTCTATGCTTTGTGTTAGAACACAGAGATTGCTGGTTATACCTGTTTTCTTGCTTTCACCTTCTGCAAAACATAAGGCTTGCAGGAGTACTGTTATTTATAGAGAGACTAAAAAGAAAGGAATAGAGAGAGCCCACATGAGTGCTTTAAAATCAAATGTGCACTGTATTCTTGCTTAGAGGAGAAGAAATTTAGTTACCAAGTGGAAAGAAAAACAAATATTGTTTCTGTACTAACCTTCCCTTCAAAATAAGAAAGGAAATTAACTAATCCAGCCTTGATGAATAAAGGGTTTGGATCAGAATTTGAAGGACAGTGGTAGAGAGAAAGTGGGATAAAAAGCATCATTACAAATAAGATTCAAATAAGTCAGGATGCTGTTGATCTCAGGAAATGCATTTGAAATACCTGGCATAGCTTAAGGAAATGAGATTATTATTGTATATCACTCAGATTCAAAACTAATCATAGGTCAAAATGGAAAACAAAAGGCCTCCATTTAGTCCTCCATTAACAATTACAATGTAAAGTACATTACTTCACAGTGAAGTAAGTAGCAAGGAGGGAAATTGGCTAGGACTTTCTTTAGGGAAAAAGCACAATGTCTGGACATTTTCCTTTTGACTATTTTGTGCTTCTCATTGCAAATCTTTAACTGTGAGGACCATACAGTCCCATGCATAAGACCTCCTTGAGATATCCATGGTCAGGCTGGACAGGGCTCTGAGCACCTGATGGAGTTGTAGATGTCCCTGTTCATTGCAGAGGATTGAACTAGATGGCCTTTAAGGCTCCCTTCCTGTAATTGGTGGTATCATAAAATCTGCATTTAAAAGTCAAAATATTTGATAGGCTTTGTCAGCCATACATTGCTGATCAGCAACTTCTGATTCAGGTGTTGATAGACTTTGCATACAACAAAATTAATAGCAGTAGTTACAAGAAAAGAGGTCTCCATTATATTTGATAAACTTGGGATTGCATGAGGTAAGCTCTGCGTAGCCTATTGTGTGTCGCACCTCTCATCTTCTTAGATGAATGGCCAAGACCCCTGGAAAGCATATGGCTTAAGCAAATTAAGAGAATCTGCAGCTGTTTACTAATGAGGAAAAAACAAGCAAACAAAAACAAACCTATTAGCTCATCAGTAAGTAAAGGGCGCTATGTGACAGGAACAAAATAAGCAGATAAATCAGTAAAATCCAGTAATCCTGCCAAATAGATCAAACTCTGTGACAATTAAATGCAGTCTACTTTGACTCAAAAATAAAATCACATCTCTCTAGGCAAGAAAAAAAGACTTCATAAAATTTTCCATGCAATCATGGTTGTTTAAAGCACCTGAATTAGCAAACTATAGATGATATTTAATGAGAGGTAAAAGTAACTTGGCAGCAAGACTAAGAGTTGTTAGAGTTTGCTGCATTCTCATACTCTTAAAGGATTAAGGCCAGAAGCATTCACTATAATCATCCAATATAGGGGTCCTCATAACTTGTTAATTAGGCTTCTGCAAAAGAAACACACTGATGCTTTTCGACACAATTAGGCACTAGTCTGAGCTGTTCAGTGGATTCCAACCTCCACAAAATAAATTACCTCCTATTCAGCCTCTCCACCAAGCTAACACAGCAAGGAATAAAAAGAAAACTATTGTTTTCAAAAAAAAAGTTCCATACTAGTACTAAAAGTAAATTAGGAGTCAAACCAAGCTCTCATCCCCTAAAAATAGTCAAGCATCTGTTTTGAGATCCTGTTGCATCATCACCTGTTAACAAGGCAGCATATGAATTTATGCAGGCCTTATTAATTTGCACCAACTTTTCTTTGTAAGTCTTCAGGGTAATAAAATACTTTTCTTGGACCAAAAGTCACAAGAGAAGTTATATTTTTGAGAACGTACATTGACATTTTGAATCTCAGCAGTTTTACTGGCTTATCAAGAATCATAATAGCTTAGAATCACCCAAGAAAATCACCTTGGAAAAGACCCACACAGTCATCTTGTCCAACCATCCATCTACCACCAATATTTCCCTAGTAAACCATATCACTTAATACAACAACTAAACACTTCTTGAACTTTTCCAGGGACAGTGTGAATTCATCACCTTCCTGGGCAGACCTCTTCAGCACCTGACCACTCTTTTGGAGAAAAAATGTTTCACAGAATCACAGAATGGCCAGGGTTAGAAGGTACCTCAAGAATCATGAATCTCCAACCCTCCTGTCACAGGCAGGGCCACCAACCTCCATATTTAATATTAGAGCAGGCTGCCCAGGGCCCCATCCAATCTGGCCTTGAACACCTCCAAGGATGGGGCATCCACAACATTTCTAGGCAGCCTGTTCCAGCAGTTTCCAGTTCCCTAATGTCTAACCTGAACACCTCGTCTGGCAAACTTGACACCATTGCCTCTAGTCCTGTTGTCCCCACTAAAACAATTTTTTCCTGTGCATAGGTGCTTTCAGAAATGCAATGATGCCAAATTTTACCTATTCTTCTTCAACATTAAGATGGTTTCCTGAGACTCCAAGTATGAGTGCTAAAAAGTACTGTTTGGATTTTCCAAAAACTTGACATCTAGAGAGTGGAATCTCCAACAGCTATTCAGTTTAAGTAGCAAAACCTAATTTTATAATTTCTAATAGCTTATGAGTCAGTGTCAGGACTCAGTTCACTAACTCCAAAGTTTTTCAGAGAATTGGGATCCTGGGTTAGGGATCTTCCTCCTTTGCACTGCACCCAGAGTCTACTTAGATGACAAAACCTAGCAGGAGAACAGATTTTAGATTACTTCTCTGTGTAATGCCTTTCTGGGAAAATAAGATCAGTGTTTCTTTTAGCCATTGCTCTACTGCCTCAAAACACTAAAAAGAGATAATTATTTGGACACTGTTGAATTACTCACAATGCATACATTGCTGAGCAAAAAAAAAATGACTTGATTCTTTCCTTCAGAAAGCTTAGTAAGAATAATTATCTAATTTACAGACACTGCAGAAAATGACTATAATAAATGATGGTCCCTGTTCAGAGAAGAATGCATCACACAACTAGATTAAAATACAGTTAATTGTACAGAATGAGGAGAATAGAGGGGGACAAAAATTGGATGCAATTTACAAAAGAGAAAACATGTTTTAGAGAAACATCTCTAAAATACTTCTCTAAATTTAGAATGATGATAGACAAGAAAACTAAGCCTACAAATTTGAATGTCTGTCTCTTGAATTCTGTATCCAAACTACATAGCTGCTTCTCACCTCTAACAGGAAATATCACTTCTAAACTTTTAGTGCCATCTGAATTGAATGACCAACTCATCACAACTCAATTATAATCAACATTTATTTCACTTTATTAATTTTACTCAATTAGAATAAGAAAGGATAGAAATAGGAGAAATAGAGAAGTAGTCAAATAGCAACCACACTTAAAAAATTGACTGTATTGAATATAAATATTTGTTCTTCACAAAGCTTCTATATCCTATATCTAGGACAAATATCTGTCAATATTCTTCAGACTGACAATATTTTGTCTAGGTTCTACAAAACAAAGATTTGATAAACTGTCCACAGCTGTGAAATGTTTTGATAACAATGTCACGGTTGGTAGGTGGTCATTTTTTGACAATTCTGACCACAAGAACAACATCACAAATTCACAACTTTAAGAGTTTAAAATCTGTTATCAGCAGAAAACTAAGACCCCTATGTAGAACAACTGGAGAAGGACTTTAAATACAAAAGTAAAACACTTTAGTCACCCTAGCTAATGTAAGGCATTTGAATTAAGGTCATCAGAGAAACACCACTGTCATGGATAATGACCTGAAAACTCATCTGAAGTGATCTCATATAAAGATCACCTAATGCAAAAAGAAATCAAAAGATGTAGCTACAGCTATAATTTTCAGTGAATCTGGAGACTATTTGTAAGATCAGTAATTTTTATAATAATGATCAAAGAGTATTACGTAACTGATTCAGTGAACTGTCAACTGTGAAAAAGGATTCCGTACATTGAGTGCAACTTCTCACCCAACACACCTTTGTAATCTGGCTGTGATCACTGCTGCAATTACAGCCTGCACACTTGGCAGCTACTACTGAATGAGGCTTAAAAGACAAAACATCACTATGAATCTTCTGAGTTCAAGTACACTTGCATTACTTAACTTATAATTAATTTATCTTCATTTAAATAGTTGTCTTATAATTCAGACTGATGAGAAACAAAATGGAGGAGAATGGGAGGGAAAAATTGGTGGGATTTGCAGGATAGTGTTCCAAGTGCTTGCTCATGGTTCTGACCAAAATAAAAGCAAGGAAAAAAAATAATATATTTGCTTACTGTACACGCATCTTCTTGCTGAAGTATTACTAAACAGTAACATTAGATTCATTACCATTCTTTGTTTGAGTTAGATGGTATCTGAAATTACCAATGGGTTTGAAAAGAATTCTTCAGGCTTTCTCTGACAATGCAGTTCACTTAAAATTCCTTCTTTCAATGATTCTATCCTATTAATACCTCCAAATTAAGATCAGTATCCTGCCTTCAAGACATGATCTCCCTTCATGCGTTAGCTTGCATAGAAGGCAAACGGCATGAAAACAAGGTAAATTTTCCAGAAGAGAAAGGCACCCTGAAGCTTCTAAAAAGTGTCTATTTCTCTCCATTGACTTTGAAATTAACTAGATTTCTTCCAGACATCTCAATTTGGATGTCTGAATTCAGACGACACGAAACCTACTTGCTGTATTTCCATTTATTTCTGTACTTTGCCACTTGCAAAAGACCATACTATTTCACCCTATAAGATCAGGAATTTTCAAGTGTTTTTATCTTAAATTTTGTCATAAAAACAAGAGGAAAAATAAATCTTCCACTTAATCAGCAATCATAATGATATTTCCTTTTATCTGATCTAGAAGAGTAAGGGAATGATATGCTTTACTGTAAGTCCTCCTGCACTACATTTCATGAGAATATGAATTCTAGAACTTCCACTTGGATTAAGCAAAGATATTTTGTCAAAATATCAGGATAAGAAAAAGGATATGATAAGACAGCAATAATTTGGACAGAATTTCACTTTATTTTCACTTTTCTCTATTTTCTATCACTTTGTGAAGAAAGCATAGTACATAATTTAGCATATATGTATGGATGTTGCTTTACATCTTATGTAGGATTACAATTGGTTTGCACCACCTTTAAGCTTGAAACAAATGAAAACTCAGAACAATATTTATATTTCTCTTGACAGTAAGACAAACTACATTGTGAATGGATAATATTGCAAGTTCTGAAGCACAACAGCAATAATACTGCATATCTCAAAGGAAAAAAGAAGAGAACTATAATCTGCTTCTTTGAATGGCAATAAATTAAGTACAGAAGATGTAAATATGAGATACTCTGGGAGGAATGAAGGAGTTCCACTTCTTGGGCATTCAAGAGCTGTAAAAGTACACAGGAGCCACTTAAGGCAAGTAGTTAAAAAAGTCAGAATCTTGAGAGAAGAAAGAATCAGTCTACTATCTTTTTAAAAAAAGTGTAGCCAGCATGATTTTTTTTTTTTTTAACCTGAAAGCAGACATGTACTCTTTGAAAAACTAACAACTAGGTTTTCTGAAAGAAAAAAGTATACATAAAAAAAAGGATACATAACATCCCCTGAGAGAGGGTGTGATAAAGGAGATTTCAGAAGTGTAATGTTGCATAAATGAGTCTGCCAGTCCAGATATTTCTTTGAATAGTTGAGCTAACATCTCCTTCCTCTGACAGATTTAAGGAACACAGACTAAAACTCTTCCAGTGAGTGTGAGTCAGTGACTGTACTCATACATACAGTTAACACCATGTACATCCATGACAATGACCAAACATATCTTGCCTACAACAAAACTGATATTTTACTGTGCTCTTCAAAGTGCACGTCCTTTATTTTGTACCAAGTGTGCAACCTGCTGATCTTTATGTCAACGCAGTTCTGAAGAATGTAGCATAATATCTTGCAATAGTCAGACTGTGCAATGAATCCTTTCCTCAGGGACAGTGTTGTACTGAGAAGGTAGAAAAGTTCACAGTGCCAGCAGAAGGAGGGAAGAAATAAATATTTATCATTTATAAGCAGACAGAAAGGGAGGGAGAGAATTACATAGTGATGGAATCTCACTTTTGGTTTGGATGTAGCTAAAGAAATTTGTTCTCATTTTGGGAGGTAAGGATTATACTGCAGTATGACCAAAATGCTGAGGGGCTGAGTAAAAATATATATATAATCTGTTAATGACAAAGAATTGAAAGAAATAATATAAAACAGCAAAATAAGGAGCTGTCCTGCTTTTGATGGCCTTCTGTAAGCTCACAAGTTTCATTTCCAATGTTTGAATTTCTGATGTGAAGTTCCTCTTTACATAAAAATTATTTCTTTTTCCAATAATGTCTTCCATCTACAAAAGCATCCCTTGGAGTTAAATAGAATGTTTTCTTAAGTAGAGAACTCCTTTACCCAAAGGAAAAAACAGATAACAGGAAAAACAAAAACAAATAGAACAGGCAAAATGTGTGTTTTGTGTTGTTTGTATGTTTGTTCTACTTTATTTCCTGTATAAATGCCATCCAGTAAAACCCCTGAGGGCGATACAAGACATCCAGAGGAAAGTGTACAAGTTCTCATTTCTCCACTCTTCAGTACTATTCCAAAACACTCATATCCTTAGGACAGGAGACATTAGCAAGCCAATCTAACAGATAATCAATTTCCCAAGGTAAGTAAAACAGACTACAATCTAAGAGATGGGGAATTTTCGCCCTGTGAAGAACAGTTACTGAATATGTGTTACAGAATGGAGAGTTATTTTACCTGTTTCAATTCCAAGTCAAATTTATGCTACACAGCCACTATTTCTAAAAATTTCTAACAAGATACAGATGCTGATCTGTTGCAGTGAGTCTACAAGGCCAAACTGGAATTTTTAATGTCATTGAATCATTGGACTGCCAAGACCTTAATGTAAAATTAACCAGAGAATTTCTTCTAGAACATACAACAAAACCACAACAGAGAAATAGAAAAATAAAAATTAAACAGATTTTGGGAGCACAAAAAAGAAGTGGAAGAAACAAGAGGAGGCAGAACAAAAATAAAGAGCATGAATTCCCCCATGGCCTTGTGGATGCAGTGTTTTTCATTTAAGCTTGATCTCAGTCCAAAATCTTTTCAATGGTTTCTAAAATTGCAATAAATGTCACCTCTGGTCAGTATGAAAAACTATTTTCAATTTTACTAGGCCTATTTATGTGTCAATTCCAACTTTCTCAGCATTTTCTGATCTCTTCTGTGCTATAGATTAAGTATGTATTGCTGTCCACATGTCTGACTCTACACCCCACACATCTCCTCCTCCAATTTTAGCCTGCTGCTTTCTGGGAAGGGTTAATCTCAGCCTTTCTACAGGGGATTGTACCCCTAGGAAGCAGGCTAACAAGCACAGTGTAAATGGTCAAACTACCACACCAGCACTCAGCCATGCCCATTTAGGAGAGCAAAATATTTAAACAGTAATTGTGAAAAAGTTAAGCAGATACAAATTTGTCATGGATAATCTTAAAAAAAACCCCACGAAATTGCTTCATAACATTACATCCTTCCCTGACACGTTTAGCAAGCATATGCCTCTGTGCAGAGCTCCTGAAAGACCCCTGTTCCTCAGTACCAGTATAAAGCCTTCCAGTTTCAATTGGGTAAGCCCAAGATTTAACTTGCTTCTAACAGGGATTTACACTATTACGATGAATGAGAATTTGCCTTGAAAAGCAATTTAGAATAGTAAGTGTATTTAGTGCTATATTATTTAGTAGAATAAATGGGATGATTTAAAAGAAACAAAGCAATAAAGAACAGAGAAACAAGCAACAAGGATCACCTAGTTCAATTAGCCTTTTCAGAAATAATAAAGATGTAAAGCAATGTTCATACCTTAATTCCTTACAAAGCAATACAGAATCATCTGTATCTTCAAATGCCCAAGGTCCTAGACCAAAAAGCTTTGAGAACTGTATCGTTAACATCACAGATAAGCCCTACTCATATCAGTTAAAACTAGCAGAATTGACAGACTACCTATAGCAGACAGAACTTTATATGAAGTTGTATTTAGCTGAACCTAATTTAAATACATAACCCAAGAAATTAATGCAGAAGGAGACTTGTACACTAAGCATAGTCCTTTTAAACTTCATGACAGGGAGCTTAGATCCACCTTTCATAGAGACTACTCTCAAGTTTTAAAACCTCATATCTTCACAATTTACAGAAAAGATACTAATATGACTCCTTAAATAAACTGAGATAGCACTTTGATACAGATCTTCACTGAGCCATTTGGACAAAAGTAAAACATTTGAGGAATAGCACCTGCAGCCTTAAAGATGAAGAACGTAAATTACTAAGCTTTCTACTTCTACCACTTGTCTGCAACCCTCTTTTTCTCAATCTGTTCTGTCTCTACGAAGTCCCAAAAGAAACTGGTGGACGCAGGCAAGGATCTATTTCTGCTCACCTCATACCATAGTCATTCATACGGCAGCTGCAGCAAGCTTCCCCTAGAGAAAGTCATATCATTACCCCAAGCTCCTTTCAGTTTAGAAATATCTACTGACAATTATAGATTGCATTTCACACCTTCCCAAGAAAATTAGGCTGTGAGTTGAAAGATTAAATGTATTCAAGTACAGTATTCTGAAAAAAAGGTAGTGAATAAGAATGCCTACAATAAAGGTGATACCCTACACTACCACTTAAAACAAAAAAAGGCAACAACTCTAAAATCTTGCCTTTGATGTTGATGCTGCTCTGAAATTCTTTCAGCACGTAAGTGAAATGAAACCAGGGAGGGGAGAAGAGACGACGACGATGACAACAAACCTAGTGGGGGGAAAAAAAAAACAAAACTTATTTTGAACTGCTTTAAGAGATGTGAAATTATTAGTTTTACTACCACGGGTGATATGAAGTGATTATGAAACACCCTGTAAGTTGGGGAGGAACTCCCTGTATGGATCAGAATATTCAAATCTATTTTCTGAATTCCTTATTTTTGAATACTTATGAAAAGCAGGATTTTCAAGAAAGCTATTTTCTTGAGAAATTATTAATTTCTTGAGAAATTAATTATTGTTTTGAAGAATAAATGTTATTATCTTGAGAGAGTTCTAGATATCTTCAAGTGTTTAGTATGAAAGCATGCCTACTCTGCTGCCTTAACAGAGAATGGAAACAAAGGTCCTTCCAGTAAGAACTGGAAAGATTTTGTTCTGAGAGATGCAAGAGACCTTGAACATGGGGAGGAGTTTCCAAATAGTGACCAAGTAATTTGGAGGTGATAAAATGTACTTTGTTTGGAATTGAAAACAAATTATAATATCACCTGACCCTACAGAGATGTTTTAATTCTGGCTGTGAAAAGGCTTGAGAAATCTAGCTGGGTCTTTTCTGAGAATTATAAGTCTCAGAAATTCTATAGAGAGTCTAATTTGATTGCTGTAAGATGTAAGATAATGTTTTGATAGCTTCTGTGCTGTTCCTTGTTTCATATGGCCATCAAGGTCAAGAATATTTTTTAAAAAATGAGTCTGACATCTGGCAGCAGCCCATGTGAGTGCCTTCCATTGTTAATAGCATTTTTACTAAGGAAGAAAATTTACCTGGGTGTTTTTGGTGATAATGGATTTTTTTATGCTTATTTATAGTGGTTCATACAAAATTATTTTCATAATCTACAGTCTTTTCCTCTTTTTATCACCTGATGATCTCATGGTTTAGCAGACTTCATGTGCTCTTAAAAACATAACCATCTTGAACCTTTATCTCCAGTAATATGCCATTTTCTTGCTGATTTATGATACATCTGCTAAATGACTATCTAAAGGGAAAAACATTTGAAATGAATTAGCTAAACAAAAGAAAGCACACAAAAAGTGATTCTTCATCTCTACCTTTTCCCAATTTAAACAAAACTTACACTGCTTCTCCAGTTTACATAAAAGCAGTATTTCTGTAAATCCTCTGAAATTTCATAGAGCTTGTTTTTTATTTTAAAGACAGTGAAAATTATACACCAGCTGAACAATCTTAATATTGCTTAAGAACTCCTCTAACTTACTTGAAGAGTTGTCTGACATGGAATTACATGGGGTCATAAAGCATTTTTGTTCTTAGATGCTTTTGTTTCACTCCTAGACCTTGGTTCATCTTTCATGTGCATTCTGTTCAGAAGTGTTTACACATTTTGGGCAAGGTTGTGTAGATGCCAGTGAACTTGAATTATTCCTTCCTTTTTCTCAAACTCATGTGACTTCTGCCTTCCATGATTTCATTAGCAGAAAAAAAAAATAGTGTTCTGTAAGAAGTTATTAAAATGCAATAGTGCTAAAATTTAATTGCCAAAAATGTCTACAATTTGATATTTTTGGTTTTTTTTTGTTGATGGTGGGTTTTGTTTTAAAGTGCACACGTCCAGCACAGCCATGCTTTAACCAAACTGACAGCCAGCCAATTATTCTACTGCCACCTACCAATCTCATGTACTTCCACTTATGTTGCAGAAACTATGGGCAACTTAGGTCCAAATTAATAAAGTCAATGGAGTCTAAATTCCCATAGTTCAAATGCATATTTGTCTGACCAAACATAAGTGCTTACTGTAAATGAGTTAATAGCAGTCATGTAATTCAAAGGATACCGCATGCAAGTATGGACACTAAATCAGTCATAACCGTCCACCTCAAGCTCCTATTTCTTCTCATATCCTGATCTGAGACTGAATCCTTTCTTTGGCTTGTCCATGTCTAAGTACATTTTATGTGGTTGTGTAGACTTTCTGAAGATTATTTCTCAATGCCTGGTGCCAGTGCCAAGGAGTTAGATCAGGTAATATGAAAGAAGTCACAGTCTTTTTTTTAATTAAAAAAAAAAAGTTGCAATCCTTGCAGCAGCAGCTTTGTAGTGTACGTTTTCAAAGAGCACAAGAGTGCTCTTACAGTTGTTTCTGAGAATAAGTTCTATATTTTTTTTCAGCTTGATGTATAGAGTTATGAAGCTGTTGCAATATTAGCAATTCATTTTCCAGGTGGGGATAGTGGAGACGAAGTAAAAGAGTTGGGGATATCTAGAGAGATTGGCAACTATGTGTAAACCATCCACTTCTATAATCCCACTTGATATAATTAGCCAGCATTCTTCAAGCTATGTCTGCATTGCCAATGGATAGAAATTAGACTGATATTTTGCTGCTTACAAGTTAAATGAGGTCTGTGAGGAATAATTCAGTATCTTCATCAATGAGCTGGATGAAGGGATAGAATGCATGCTCAGCCAGTTTGCTGATGATACAAAGCTGGGAAAAGTGGCTGACGCACCACAAAGCTGTACTGCTATTCAGTGAGACAGGGCAGAATCACCAAGGTTAGAAGAGACCTTCAAGATCATCCACCTATCACCAATAGTACTCACTAAACCATGTCCCTCAACACAGAATCCAACCATTCATTGAACACCTCCAGGGTCAGTGACTCCCTGGCAGCCCATTCCAGTGCTTGACCACTCTTTCGGAAAAGCAGTATTTCCTAACATCCAGCCTAAATCTCCCCTGGTGCAGCTTGAAGCCATTCCTTCTCGTTCTATCACTGTTACATGAGATAAGTGGCTGACCTCCAGCTCACTGCAACCTCCCTTCAGGTAGTTACAGAGAACAGTAAGGTTTCCCCTGAGCCTTCTCTTCTCCAGACTGAACAATCCCAGCTATTTCAGCTGCTCCTCATAAGGTCTGTGCTCCAGACCATTCACCAACTTTGTCACCCTTCTTTGAACCCACTCAGGGGCAGGCTGAGAGGTGGGCAGAGAGGAACCTTATGAGATTCAAAAGCAGAAATGTAGAGCTCTATGTCTGGGGAGGAGTAACTCTATGCATCAGTACAGGATGGAGGATGACCTGCTAGAAATGAGTTCTGCAGAAAACAATGTAGGGAGTTCTGGTGGTCAAAAGGTTGGCCATGAGCCAGCTGTGTGCCCATGTAGCTAAAAATGCCAGTGGGATCCTGAGGTGTATTAAAAAGACCATAGCCAGCAGGTTGAGGGAGGTGATCTCCCTATGCTCTGCCCTGGTGAGGCCACACTTGGAGTACTTTGTCCATTTCTGGGCTCCTTGGTTTGAGGCAGAAAGGGACCTGCTGAAGAGAGTCTATTAGAGAGCTGCAAAGATGATGAGGGGCCTGAAGTATCTCCCTTATGAGGAAAGATTGAGAGTCCTGGGGCTGTTCTGCCTGGAGAAGGCAGAGAGGGGATCTTATCAGTGCTTATGTGTTTTTTCATGCTCCTAGATAACACACAGCTGTTTCCTCTTTCTAGAGCAGACCTATACACTGAGTAGATTGACTAGATGTCATGGCAGGGTATGGAGATGTGATGTGGCTGTTGAAACAGGAATGTTTATGTCAAAGTGAGGAAAAGGAAGCCAGATGTGTAATGGAAACCTATTTATTCCATCTGAGGGCAGTGTTCCACCGTCTTCATATGTTGACTGTCTACACAGCCAACATGTGAATTGAGCTCCACCATAAAGTACTAGAGGCTAAAAGTTGATTACAAACTGAGTATACTATCTTCAGTCCTAAAAAAACAAACAAACAAAAAAAAAAAAGCAGAAGGGAAAATGTCTTATCTATCCATAATGTGTCATGATTATTCAGTTGCTTTCTGGAATCATCATACATTTTAGCAGCTACAACCAGACACATTTTCCCATTCTTCCCTCCAAAATTCAGTTCTACAATTCAAAAGTTTACTAGAGTAACAAGAACACATGACTTGTGTTTTTGTTTTGTTTGAGATAAACTCAGAAAATCTGAAGAAGCACAGAAATATCTTTAAATGTTTAGCCATCTCATGGAGGCAGAAATGACATCAAGCTTCTGGCAGTAATGGCAGAAAACAGACCAATTTGAACAAAGGTTCCTTGTCTGCAATGTCTGGGAGAGATTCAGAAGTCAGCACAGTGACAGAAAACTTGTGTAATACAGGTTATAGAATGACTCAAGAATGTCTCTGTGTATAATAATGGATGCTATGGACAAACCATGAGGATCCACAGTTTCTTTAGGAACATCCTTGAATAGCAGCTATGACAACCAGAGATGACTTGAAATAACATGCTCTCACCTGCCATTTAAAACCTCTCCCCTTGGACTCCAGAAGAGCCAATGACAGGAAAGACAGAGATAATAGAGGAAATGAATGAGTTTGTTCTGGAATTGTGAGACTTATTTTATCAAAAAAGGGGTAAAGCTGACAGTAATATCAATGGCCTTTCCATTCAGGCTTAGATGAGTTTAGAGATGCAATTTATAATGTTTGTGACAGTACTGAAGAAATCTATTGTTCTTGACAACAGGGCACATTTTTTTTGAGCTTCAGAGCATAGCATTCATGATAAGGAAAGTATTTAAAGAAAATGGGGAGAGATGGGTGGACGAATAGTATTTACTTCAGTTGTAAAACTATTAACATGGGAGGTAATTTAACAATCCAGAATATCACGTGTATACTGTGTACAGGTTGTATTCAAAGGAGATTCATTCAGTGCTAATACAAATGTATTAGATTTGAACAAACTGCACATTCTCATTCAGCAATACAATAATGGGTTTATAAACGATTATTGGGTATTTCTCAGCCAACTGACCTTCGTGAAACACCAAGTTTGGTTCTGACTCTGGGTCATGATAAAGTCTCTCTTGAATCTCAATAAACACCAACAAAAGAACACCAATAAAACAAATAAAAACCTCCTAGGTCAGTTGATGTGGTTGCTACTACAGTTCATGACAGGAATTCTTCACAGTAAAATAAGAATTACTAAATGTTAGTGGCTTCTATATATTGTGCAGCTTTTAATTAAGATTGCAATCAATTCAACACCAAACAGATGATTGCTTAACATCAACTGCATGCTCATAAAATAAGCTGTGTTATAAAATATTGGTCTAATCTG
The DNA here is from genome assembly GCF_019232065.1 of Centrocercus urophasianus. Lineage (NCBI taxonomy): Eukaryota > Metazoa > Chordata > Aves > Galliformes > Phasianidae > Centrocercus > Centrocercus urophasianus. Next base: position 3,570,343 of record NW_024884475.1, on the reverse strand, counting down.
TTTCATCTTTATGGAAGGTACTTGTTTAAGCCTGGAAGAGTCTGACTAAATTTCAGCAGTTGGTGTTGGGGTAATTGCAAATAACAACAGAACATCTAATGTTTACAGAAATAGCATTGGCTGCATACAAAAAAGCTGTAGATACCTCGTTCCAATATTACTATAGGATGCAGAAATGCTGGAAGTGAAAATAAAAACTTTTAGAGTACTGAGAAAAATGTGTTCCATTTTCCATCTGGATTACTCCTGTGTGTTTAATTTCTAGTCATTTTTAATCCAGGATAGATTTTAATACATAAAATATGTATTGTAATATAAACCCATTATGGCTGGCCATCAGGAGAACTATCATTCAGTATGTAGTACTGAACATCTGAAGGATGAAAAGGAAAAAGTGGATGATGAGGCTCAATGATGTGGCATGTATTATATATGTTAAAAGACTGGAATCGAGAAACTGTGATTCAATGGACTTATGTGGAAAACCTTTTTCTAGTATTTGTTATCACACGGACACTGTCTGCTGCATAGTGATGTTAGCCAGGCTTCCATCAAACATGAACATGAAACTAGTATTTATTCAACGCACAACTGACAATTTGTTATAGTAACAACTATGATTTCCCTCATTTTCCCATACATTCTTTAGCAGCTAGTCTAGCATCTCCAGTACAGTTCTCTCTCTTCTCTACAATGAGAGTGATGGAGCATTGGAGCAGGCTGCCCAAAGAGCTTGTGGAGTCCCTTCCTTTGCAGATACTCATGACCTGTCTGGACACCTACCTGTGTGACCTATTGAAGAGAACATGCTTAGCAGGGAGTTGGACTCAGTGATCTCTTGAGGTCCTTTCCACGCCCCGCAATTCTGTGATTAGCAATAAAATGTTTATATGAAGTAAAGAATAAGGAGCAGACAGGTTAAGATTTTTTTTTATCTGTACAAATGTCAACTTTATAATGAGCTTTCTAAATGGTCACTGCGTTGTAAAATAGTAGAGGTAAAAAGTCTGGACAGATACGTTGAGCTACACCACAGATTCACTGTCAAATTTCCACTGTTTGAGAATCGTTTGTGCAAAAATAGAATGGATAGAATATATATTTGAGGAACTGGGGCACATATTTTTATACTTTTCTGTTTAGTAGCATCCACAGTTACACAGACTACAAGCATCGCAAAACCAAAGAGGAAAAAAAAAAAGAAGGTATCTCTCCACATTTCATGATCCTTATAGACGAATGTGAGTTTCCTCAAAGATATCTTCCAAACAGCATTTGATTGCATTGAGTTACTTCAAGAATCCAATAAAATTTTTCCTGAGAGGAAAACATAGTGCTAATTTTTGCAAAGCGTATATCATTGTTTTGGGATATGAAATAAAATTTTCAAGCAAAAAGCTTTGCAGCATGCCAAGGGACTACCGATCTAGTAACAGAGTTCTGGAACAAATGGAAGTATTGTGCAGAAAAGCACACAAATGGACATGGTAGTGCTCAGCATCTGGATATCTTCTGTGACTGTGGCTTCATCCTGAGGGTTGGTCTAAGATCGAATGAATTCTCTCATACTGATGTTGGAGAATGCTAAACAAAAAGTTGGGTATAGTTCACAAATACTGTTTGGAGAATGTGGAACAGCTTCTTGACTGCTGCGTATGAGCCAAATCCCAAATTAAAATTTCTTATTGAGAGCTCTGCATCCAAGCATTCCACAGAAATCACTCTCATTTCAGCATCTTCACTGAATACTGAGACTTCCTGCCATCTGCCAGCAGTCTCCACAGAAAAAGCGTAGAACATTATGTTATTTTTTCACTACAGTACCTTATTTCTTAAATTATTGCTTTTTCATGCCAGTGGCCTTTCTGTGAAATAAGGACAATCATTTTCCTTTCAAGAAGAGGCAAAATCTTGTTAATTCAAGAAAAGACGTCACAAATTTACAAATAAGCATAAGCATACAGTGGTAATTACTAGCACTGAACATGCAATAATATTGTCCCAAGACTAGACTTTTCTGACATGATGTGTAGTGTACTACGTTACTACACTGCTCTAATTTCTCCTTACTGATGAGGTTAATCATTCTCTTTCTAAGTGAAAAGAAAAAAATATATAGAAAATGAGAACCATAATGTACAATTTTGAAATTGCAAAGCTAAAGCATCAGACCTGATAATAGCATATCAAGTCACAAAGATGATCTAGAAGGTCTTCATGGAAGGCAGAGTAAAATATAACATATTAAGAGTTCTTAAAAAAAATCATGGACTGAGAACAAACTACAGGAGAGTACACAAACATGACTATTGCCTGTGACATCTCTCTTGGATATATGTCCATGAAGGATGAAAAAGCTACTACTGTGGGCCTGAGCTTATAGGTATCTGCAGAAAAGGAAGTTTATGATGATATCATCCTTCATACATCCATCAGTTTAATAAATTCAATGATAAGAAGACAGGTAAGATTTGGAGAAGATTATCATTCTTACTGATGTGGCTTAAAGTATTGTTTCCTACTGAATGTATACGTGCATTGTATTTTTAATATCCAAAGGGTTGTGTACACATTCTTTGTTTTCTCCAGCAAGAATACACAACATACAATATTACAGATCTTTGAAAACATGAAATAGGAAGCAGTCTCATTCCTTTCTCAAAGAAAATTTTCAGGTTTACTCTTCAAATACTTCCCAGAGTCCACTGAGGAGTATATTATTTTACACAATACTAAAACTTATTTTCTCTATGAAATGAGTCACAAACATGCCAAGCTGTATTAAAACCACGGAACACCACCAAGGACAACTTTTTAGCATCTCCCCTACAATAATTCAGTAATCTAGAAACTATTTGCAGAAATACTGAAACAAGGAAGAAGTCTGGAATTCAAACAGCTCCATAACTCTGGTATACTTTTGCCTGTAATATAGACCAGCATTCTAGCTTCCCAGTAAATATCTCACCTTATTTCTCTCATTCATGACTGGCATTGTTTGCAGATGGGCACCAGTAAACAGTAGCTGTTCTATGGAAAGAGTCCTCTACTTTTTGATCTACCCTACTTACCTCACTTCCTTAACAAATATTCAAAGTGAAAGAAGATTCCGGTAAGAATCAGAAGGCTTTTGGTCTGAGACAATTTAGGAGGTATAGCAGAAACTTTGAATGGTTTTCCAAATACCAATTAATAAATTTGTCAGTATTTTTTACTTCTTTTTTCAGCATTTGGAATGGAATTTAATCCCATCAGATTCTATGGAGATCTTTAAAATCCAACTGATAATTTATTGGTCTATAACTCAATAGTCAGAAATAGATTAGAAGTGTTGACTGGAACAAACTCCTGCTTAGCTGACAAGAGCATTTTTAATTGTGCATGTCACAAAGCACCTGACCAATGGTTCCCTGAAAAGTTTAAATAGAATATAATGCAGCAGGCCTTGTGTCCACCACATAGCTGCATGTAGGATCATTACTGCCCTGGTTGCACAAAACAGTGGCAAGTAACACTAGCTTTAGTCCTGTGCTAGAATTTCTTCAACAGTGTGTCAGGTCAATGTATTCAGAAGAAGGATTAGAAAATACGTAGGCATGGACTAAGTAAAACTGAATGACACACAAAAAATTAAAGTGCATATTTATTTTAATTTAGTGTTTTCTAACTAGGATAAAGCAATTATTCATTCTAATAAGTATTGACTCAAGAGCCAGGCACATATATGGAATGTAAATCATCTAATAATATTGTTTCATTTTTGTTATACTATTGCTTTACTCTTAGAAAACCATCTGTTTAGGAGAACTGAAAGAGTTCAAAACCCCTTTTTGAATGTCATTGAGGAAAAAGAAGCATGTTGTCAGCCAACAGAAATATAACTCCAGTGAAGACGAAGAATTCACTGCAATGTAATTCAAGAATACACCAGTACAGAAGAAGGAAAAAGTAAACTCTGCTTTCAGAATACTGATCAGTATTGAAAATAATTAGACAATTCCATTCACAAAGTTCTCATCTGCTGTCACGCAAGGTTTTGGCAGGTAAAATATTGAAAGCATTTTGGTCCTTTGTATCTAATGACAACACACTTTATATTGTGAAGTCTGTGGAGCAGAAGAGAGAACTGTGTTTTATTTGCTTTGAATAATATAATCACTAAGATTGACATGTTTTCAGAAAAGCTGACAGCAACATAAGAAATCTATCCCAAATGGTCAGAATGAACTATATTTCTATATGAATAAAAAAATGCTGAAACTAAAGCAGAAAAAATATTGGGATATGGAATACTGGAGTACAGTAGCTACTGAGTTCAAGATTACTGGCCAAAACAGTGTGCAGTCTCAAATTTTTGTGAACTGCAAAGAGCAGACCTGTCTTTACAAGCAATCAAGCGACAGCATTTACAACATTTCCCCAAGAGGTCTGACAAATTAATCTACTCCCTTAAATAATTGTTTTCTGTGATCTAAACGTAGAAAGATAATTTGGTTAGTTCACTTAGGTAATTAACAATATTTGTTATTTTCAAACTACAGCACAGACAGAACAGGCTAGACTGACACATTTATGTAATTTCTAAAAGTTAACATGGGGTCACAACAGAAAGACTATGCATCAAGCATATCCCTCCCCATGCATAACTCAACAGAGGTATGGAACATGTAGGCTTATTCTTCAATATCTTTTTTTAAACATGCCTAGTTACTGTTTCTTTAATGAGATTTCCTGGTTATTTGTGCACTACTCATCTCAGCCATGCCACTCATTACATCGTTTAGTACTCCTACACTTACGGCCCCATTTATTGAGCTCTCCCATTTTCACATGTGCTTTCTTGCTACTTCTAAACTTCACTATTTATAAAACAGTAAATGTGAAATCTCTCTACTCTTTTGAGGGATGCAATAAACAATGATTTATCTATGGAGACATCCCCATTTTTTTCTGAAGATTGCTTAGCTACCTTGACATTCATCGGAGCCATTCTTTTAATTCTGATTTATTCTGAGTGCAAAAGTTTCTCATAGAATTAGTACCTCACAAGAGAAAAATCAATCTGGTTTGGTCAGAGAAGAGTTAGGATCAGACTCAGTTCTCACATAATCATAATTCTTCTCTTTTTCAGATGCATAGAGGAATGCCTCTATGCCTGCAATTCACATACCTGACAGTAGTTACAACACACACACACACACACACACAAAAAAAACAAAAACAAAAACAGAAAAAACCCTATAATCTATCATTTCAATAGAAGGTGTGTAGCATAACCTTTTGCATAGCATCAGTTGGAGAATTCTGCCTATGGATTCCTGCATTAACCACAAGCATTCAAATTTCTGAAATTCTGGACATCATTTAAGAAGATAGCCAAATTAAATAAACTTAGGTACAATTATAACACAGCCCTTGGTTTTCTTGTGAAATTCACTTCTTACCTTAAAATTAAATAGTTAACTTTCATTTCTAGTTTGAATTTTCTACTAAATGTATTTACATGTATTGTTGTTTTGTTGTTTTTTTTTTAATTAGATCTCTTGCTAAAATGATGATTCAAAGATATTTGTCATCCACAATGACAGATCACTTTAGAAATTTAAGTTTAGGTAAAAAGTTATGGGATACAAAACAGCTTATTTTCATCTCTTCCTAACTGTACAAAACCAGGAAAGTCAACATCGGCAATAAAATTTCTTTCAGTAGTGAATGCTAACTCCTTTCCCATTTAATTCAGCAGATCTTTCTCTCCCATTACAATAAAGGAAAGTGAAAAAAGAAATTCAAATGACCTTCCAAACTGTTGGTCATATTTAGCTTTTATTCATTGTTTTCAATGTATTAAATTCACAGACGTTACTAAAATAAGCTGTCTCATCTTTGGGGATTTATTGAGTTCCCTGTCCTATAGGTAAGAAAACAGAACAAGCAACCACATATTCTATTACTGATAGATCTAGAAATAAAATACAGATCTCCTGTTTGTTCTTTCAATGAACTGATGATCAGAGTATGTTATTTTTATGTTCAGCTCTGCTTAGTAGAGATACTGCATACTGATCTCAGGAGCCAATACAGAGGCAAGTGTGGTGTTTGTTAATCTAAGAACTCAAAAGTTTAAGAAAACATGAGAGCAGATATTAGATAGAATGCAGGCATTCACGTTTCAATTAAAGACCCAGGCTAATATTTAGTTACTGAAAACTTGTGTAAGTGAACATAGCTGAGTAAATGACTTCTGCAAAAAGGAAAATGTCTAAACTTCAGACTGAAGGAACTTGGAGAGTATGCCTCCTTTTAGGAAGTTTTCCTTCAGCTCTCCCATGCTATCTAAGTGTATTTTCTTAAAATCCAAAGTTAAATTGTTACAAATTTCCTTTGTTTATTCTCCACGTAGACCAAACACAACACTTGTGATTATCAACTTGTAAAATGATATTTTCTTTCAAAGTATTAGCTGTAGTCTCTCAAGACAAGTGCATTTATGAATATGTATTGATATGTGTGTGTGTTAATCATTTTTAATGCACAGTGTCTGTAAAAATATTGTTCCTTCCTCTAAAAATATCTGCCAGGTGTTTTAATATGTATAACAGAAGTCTGAAAATAAAAGACCAGTGTAATAGAAAAACACCCATTCATCATCAGTTCACTGACCATCTACAGATATGAACAGCTAATTTAGTTGGTGATACTTCTTCCTCCTTTTCCTCCCTGATTCACTGCAATTTCTCTTCCTGCAGTTGTTTAGTCCAGACTCTATAGGAGTCTCAGAGAGCTCAATTTACAAAAAAGGCTTAAGGTATCAACTGAGTAACTAAAGAATTTACAGAAGTGACTTAATAAATAGCATACCAAACTCCTGTTGAGACACAACTAACTTCCTGGACAGAAAACACTGATTACAGAAAATCTGGAGAAAAAAAAAATATTAAAATCTACACAAGGGGATAAGTTGGTGTGATTTTTGTTGTTATTGGCAAGAGATCCTTCTATCTTCTCATACCCTCAGTGGTATGCAAAATGTATTTGCACACATTAACAGAAGCAGGTTATGGCTTCGTGGTCTTGTTTTATCAAATATTTATGAAAGAAAGATATGTATTGGATGTGGTGTTTCTAACTTTAGTGAGCGGAAAACCAAATGTATTTTCCTTGGATCTGTATGCTGCAAATGTCTGATACGAAGTAATGTTCTTGTGACAGATTACTGCCAATACTGCTTGTTTGTGAATCAAAACCAATGCAGAGATCATAGGTAGAGGGAAGCTGAACATCTGGGGAAGAGTGGAGAATTTTTTTTACCTCTAGCTGCTGTCTTTGCATAGGACCAGTTAATCCGGGTTAAAATACAGGCCAGCTGTGAAAAGCCAAACTGAGAAATAAATCTCTCTCTCAATGGAGCAAAGACAGCAAAACTGCCACAAATAAAGCACAGGAATCTGATCCTCAAGAACTGTATCCTTTCCTTAAGCAATATCCACAGGTAGACAGAGAAAAAATAATTTTGCATGTACCCTCCATGGCATGCACTAGTGTAGCAAGAAGAAGAAATGAGGAAGAAATGGCAAATAAATTTCTTCTTTGGTGATGGTCTGTGGCTGTGAGGTTGTGTTGGGTTCTAGCACTGAATCCAACTTGGGATTTTATGAACCTGCAATTCAGGTAACTGAGACGCTTCAGGAAACATCCAGCTTTTCTTGCTAAATGAGTCTATAACTAAATAGGATTAGGCAGGAGAAGATATTTTACCAGGAATATAAAGTAATTTCTTCTCTAATTACTAACCTATGCTGAGGCATTTTAAGTTCTCTCCAGGCTGTACAGAGACGTATGTCTTTTCTTTCTCCAGAAATGTGTAACAAAGTAATTTCAAGCTTTTCTGTAAAATTGAATGTGCTTTCAATCAGACCTTCTAAGAAGTGTATAAAAGAGCTCTTAGCTAGTAATAAATTCTTCTTTTCAATATTAACAAATGGCATCAAAAGTTGCAATTTTAACAGCTGCAGAACATTGGGTAAGGAAATGAGGTTTGTCTGTGTTCATTGCTAACTTCTGCTATCTGACTTGTTTAGAGCTAGCATAATTGTAGTATTATCACTGTTATCTCCTATAAAAAAGTTGTGAGATATGGCCACATAGAAATCTGGTTGAACCTATAATGTTCAAACTGATATTTTTACATGCTAAATATCTACATTGGCCTGAACATTTTGGAAATGTTCAGTGAAAATCATCCTGTGTTTCTGAAAAAACACAAGGGGGGAAAATGTTTTCTGTGTTAAGTAAGGAATAATACTTGTGGAGTTTTAAACCAGAACTATGCTTTTTGTTTTTTTTTTTTTAAATCCTTCTTAGAGACAGAATTGTAAGACTGAACTAGGATGAAAGAAAACTCAGAAATTATCTCACTTTATTATTATTAACTTGAAAGCTAAATATCTAGTCTAATTCTGTTTTAAGGTTTCTTAGATCAACAAAGAGAAAGACTTTCAAAGCATATTTCATCTTATATTTATCAGAACTGGGTGGGATAACTAACACACTTGTAACTTACACGGGATGGAGACCAACAGAACACTTCAGAAAGGGCTCCTGTGTTAACACACCTACAGCTTGGTAATCCCACACTTAAACTAACTAAAAGAAAGGTGCAGAGAAGAGGGGCTTGGATTAAACGAAAACAAAAACAAAAACAAAACAACAACAACAGATTAATAATTGAGAAAGATAGTCTTGGATTTTCATGTTTTTGTCATGCACGAAGAAGTGAGTGAAATTCTTTGAGACTGGGAGGACAGATCATTTTTCTCTTCTCCTTAAAATAAACCGGTAGTGGAAACAGACACAGGTGAGGAGTTTGAGACAGATGCTGGGCAAGAACAATATCTATGTAAGTCTAGGACTTGAGGGACACGCTGATCAAGAGTTATGTCTCTATGAAGGATCAACATTTTAAGTACAAGCTAAGGAGATGAGTCAGAAGAAGAAATAAAGTCAATTAATCAAAGTTTTTGGAGAGTATATCATGGGATGTGGGAAGGAAAAAAAAAAAAAAAAAAAAGGATAACATATTTAGAGACAGTTTTTGGGAGCCCTGGGTAGAAAATCTGAAGAAAAGGAGAATTTAGGACTTTTTAATAAGTCGCCAAAGGAATAGCAAATATTTGTTTTTTTAGATATAAAGAGGGAGACTAAAATGAGCAGCTGATCATGAGAAAGAGGTAACCTTGATTCAGGAACAAACCTCAGGTGAGGCTTGAGAGAGGATGAAGCATGCTTTAGACAACACTGCTTCAAGGCTCAGTGATGCCTCCAGGCATAGCAGAGAGAAAGTTTTAGTCCTACTGACCATGCATGACAGCATTAGTGTATCTCCACAGAATGCAATTATTCTTTTCAGTTTACTTAAAGGAAAGAAAGCTCTAGGAAAATAAAAGGAATAAAACCTAAGAATATGTTAATTTTAATATTCCCTAGCTTTCACATACTAAACTTTGTAACCTTATTTCAGGAAATTAATGGAACAGTTTTCCAATGTAATTATTTATTTCTAATAGGGTTGAGTAAGAGCTTATAAATCCTAATGTTAGTAAACAAATTTTATGTTCTCTGGTTTGGGAAAAACAGGCTTTTATGTTAACAACTATATGTTTCAGCTTTTCATTATGTCTTAGTGCTCACTAAGTCAGTTTTCTTTACATGTATTGCAACAGCAATTGGTTCTGTCACTAACTCTTCATAAATGATTTTATTGAAATGGAAAAGAGACAATGTTTTCAGACTTTAAAGAATTTCTTAATGCAGCTCACTTATCTCTACCCTATTTGAAAACTGTTCTTCATTATTAATAAAGCTTCTCCTGCCTAAAATAATTTCTGTTATTGCCATCTCCATATTTCTGTCCATAGAATGGTTCTGCTGGCTTGTCAGATTTAATCTCTAAAAAGCAGAGAAGTTATCAAAATATGTCAAAAATATATATGCATTAACATCTGATTTAGCCTAAGAAGGGAAGGAATAGAGTTTGAAGTGTGTGCCTGAATGAACTAATGAAATTTTAATGGCACTTCAGTTCTATTTATCAGATTTGTATTCTTCACAATTTTCTTTTTTTTTTGCTTTTGTTGTTTAAAAAATTGCCAGTATTTAAGAAAATTCTGACCATCTGCCATGCTATTAGAGCAATTCAACTAACTAGCTTATAGCCTCAGCAATTTTGCCATTCTCTAAAGAAAGAAGTTTGCCACATAGTATGTGATGAGAAGCTGACAGCTCTGAGTTCAGTGTCTTGTATCCAAAAGGAGTATTTTATTTTTTCTGCTATGATCAACAAAAATGCACAATCTTTAAGATTTCTTCTGTGTATATTTCTTCTAAAAATCAGAGCCCAATGCTCTGTATATGCTTCTTTTCATGTTTTCATTTCATGTTAGGACACAGAATAAAGGACTCGTTGAAAAAAATACAGGAAATTCATGACCAGAGGCCAAACACAACCTCACATCTGTAAGGTGGCTCTCTATGAAAAAGCCAGTAAACTAAGTTCAGAGCCTATTCATCAAATACTAAGAACTTTCATCGTTAGAATGCAATAACATGGGTCGCATTAAGAGATAAAGGGTGAAAAGATGGACATTTTCGCATTGTTTTAAATATGCTGCAACAGAAATGAACACCTTTCTGTACTATTCCAAATTCTTGAAATTTAAATTAGTTTTTTTAATTGAATTTAGGTTTAGTATTCTATTGAAAACAGGACAGAAAACAAAAATTTTGCCGATTTTGTAGCACTTTTCATCTTTGTCTACCTAGGAATATAATTGCTGTTACGTTATGATATTTTGGATTTCAGTTCTGATTTGCAGAGCTTTTTCAAAATCGTGTTCTAAATGACACACCTAGCCTTTTCCCACACACACTTGCACACATACAGAGTAACATCCTTTGTACCTTTGCATTTCAGCACCTTCTGCCATCCAGTAATCTGAGCTTTGTCCAACAAAAAAAAAAAGTCAGTGAAAATGATTTGGGTGCCTCGCTTTTACACTTTCTGTCCTGTATTGCATCTTTTATTTGTTTTTATTCTACATTGTGGCATTGTGAAAACAACTTCAAGAGAAAAAAAAAAAAAAAAAAAAGAAAAAAGAAAGTTCAAATAACAGCAATTCCAGGTGCATTGAGATTGAAATAAAGAATGTTATGTCATCAGAAAGCAGCGACAGATTTAGATGTCTTTTCATTTACAAGGCGTTTGGATCAGACCCTTGTAATTAGTAATCTTAGTATTTGGGTATTAGTTTCTTAGTACGGATTAAGAAAACCCACAAAATTTAAGCAATCTATGCCAAAAATAACAATGGAATAAATAAGAAGAAAGAGAGTAAAGCAAAGGCTGACTGAAGTTTCTCTGACAAGAATAACACAAGACTTCCTTCCTGCTGCTGAACCTGGAGGACTGCACTTGGTATGTGAATAAAGCTCTTTTTGCCTACACATCATCAGCTCCCATGTCCATCTGATGACTAAATAGGATTAGTTTGGAGAAGGACAGCTAATAGTTCCAACTATATTTGTGTATGATTTCATTCCTGACTGGAGGAGCCCAGGATGCCCTAATGACAAGGATATATAGATGGAATAACCAGAATTCCTAGCACATTTAGTTTATGAGGATGGGATGATACATCTAAAAACATCTGCACAGTGGGACCCCTAAAACTCTGACTGCTAGTGATAATGCATCCTTCATCTTTCTGGCCCTGGACTCAGCTTGGTATCCCACTTGGAACTGCAAACTAAGTGCAAACTACAGATCAGAATTTTTCAAGAAATAACACAAGGTAGCATGTGCAGGGATTTCAGGAGCACATAATTTATAAAACAACATTACATAAAAGGCCGGTAGATGTGAGGGTAGCGGGGGTTTACTCTGTTCTTTCATTGTGTTGTTCAAAGAACTGGACTTGGTAAACAAATACCTAAGGAATGGCCATTTTCAACCTACTCTTTCACAAGTTCCACATATTTCGTTATTGTGAGGGCGATGAAATGGTTGAGCAGGCTTCCCAGAGAGGTGGTTGATTCCCCAGGTCTGACACTTTTTAAAGAAACATTCAGATAATGCTGTTATTAATATACTGAAGTGGTTGGGCATTGTGCTTTCTGATCTCTGTTGGTCCTTTCCAACCCAACTGTTCTATTCTAATCTAGTTTCAGAAAAATCAGGATTCCATTCCCCCTGTCTGGAATAAAAGAAGTCCAGGGAGATGCTTATCATGATTTGTGTATTCAGTACAGACATACGTCTGAAAAAGACTTCACCAAAATAGCTTTGGATATTCTCCAAAGCCAGCTCCAAAAGGGATCAAGGTCTGACTGAGCCCAAAGCTTGTGGCTTGGAGACAATTACTAGAAAAGCATGGGGTCCAAAGACAAATAGCTGAGAAGCATACCTGTGGTCAGTGCCCTTTTTTGCTCCCACCAGGCCAGCTTTCTCAGTACTTGGAATAACAGTCCATGCTCCTAAGCAACACCAAAATTGAACAGCAACTATTTCTTGTCTATGAACAGATTTTGACAGGGGCGCAATAATTTGGAAGTCAATAAAAAAAATTCTTTCAGCATTGCCTGTCTTTCAGACAGTGTTTCATCTCTGAATGTCAGCATCTTAGACACAGCTTCTTGCTAGGAGCTATTCTGCAAAGCAGCAGAGAGTAGGAGTCATCCTGCAGACTGTTAGATGACCACAATCTGCTGAGCTTTTTTTATTATTTTTACAAGTAGATTGAGACAGGTTTTGTCTTTGTCTGTAAGTTTATGGGAAAGGACTATAAAGCAATATTTTTCTTCATATTAATAAAACTTCAGCAGTTGAGTCCCTGCCTGATTTTCAGTCTTGTTCCCTGAATTGTTGTTCTAGCCTGGCTTCCATGTTCTTGCCTTCCTCAACCCTAAATAAGACACAGAAACAAATCGCCATTTTAAGTGCTAGGAAATGCTGATGATTTAAGGCATGGTTAAGCATTTATTACAGAACAAAAACACCTGAATCCACTCATTTTCTGTGGAAATAGTTACAAGATGATTAAAGGAATTCCTTTGTTCTGCTCTATAGGGCAGACTGAGCCAGTGGAATTGGATTTGCACTGCCGTTCCTTAGGTGGAGTACAAGGTACAAACACTCCTGATATGACGTGGAAGTCAGCCTGTTCCTGAAGGGCCTAAAATCTATCTCCATTTCCTTAATGCTTTCCCCATTTCTTTTACTGAGCAGTACTGGCAGATAACGAACTAACTCAGGTCTCTATATAGAGTTATTTTTCAGGCAGAATGACCTCAGTTCATGCAATTTTACTTAATGTATTACTAACCAGGACACATCTGATCATTGATTTGTATACTGAGAAAAAAAATGACAAATTTTTTAAGAAAAATTAAAATGGACACCTGTTCTTGCAACTTCCAAGTCTCAGACTTCCTCATTTTTCTGCAAATTACACTCTGTCCCCTGAGCACCACTGCAGCCCCCACATTAACCTTGTCGCTTGTGCCCATGACAGTGACATCCCACCTGGAGAAAGCTGAGAGTGGCTGGGTTCTCATCTTACAATCTTAAGGGAGATTAGTCAAATAGATATAAAGGAATTCCACAAAAACACAGAAAGAGCTCTCAGCATACTTAAATACATATTTTCCTAGCCCAGCCTTTATCCCCTCCACTTGACCATATTTACTCTCACATTATACATCTGCTCCCTGCAGAGATGCCTAAGCAAACATTTTTGCACTGTTTGATTTTCTCCCCTTTTATTTATTAATAAGGACCAAATTTAATTTGAGAGCTGGCATTTAAATATCATGCAGTTTCAACAGGTTTTCTACTTTCAAGTTGTGATGCAATGATATTTCTGCAGTGAATATTAACCCCCAAAGATATTATTTTATTGTACTCATATGCTTTAATAGCTAGGACAACAGAAGCAAGAAAAGCTATCTACATGATATAAATTGAACATATTAGCTGTAATATTTTGCTATATTTAGTATAAAATAGATGTGCTTTATAGATTTAAGCACAAATTGATACCTCATTCATGCAAGGAATATTTTCTCATGCAAGAAAATATTCTCTGTTTACTGAACAATCAATAATTAATGTAGCACTACATTTTTGTTTTAATTTCCCATATTTATTTGATGTGTTTGGGTGCAATAAATCCCCTTAATGTGGACAGTTCTTGTTCCAGATACTGTAAGTCCTCCTCTGATGGGTTAACTTTGGCTGAAGGCCATACTCACATG
>NW_024884475.1:3431991-3553660 GCF_019232065.1 Centrocercus urophasianus | reverse complement strand
AAAAAAAAAGTGGGACTTAAGGAGGCTCTGCATACAAGAGGAAGGGCCTGTCTTGCCCTAATGCTTGCGGGTCTCTTTTCTTAGAGTGGCGAGACCTTGAAGGCTTGTAGTGGACCCCCTCAGGGGTTTGGAGCACCCCTAGGAATTGGTGCCTGCAGGTGATTGACCTTCTCTGGATTGAGAATACCTTGTGGTTCCATGATCTGTGTTGGTGTAGAGGAGTAGAAAGGGTCAAGGAACAGTGGCAGAAAAGAGTAAGAACCTGTAGAAAGAAATGGTTATTTGCTGTCCCTGCTATGTTGTGTTGCCTGTTGCCTTAGAGGGGATTGAGAAGTACAGCGTGTTCGCCTACTGAAAGCAAGGCAGATAGAGTATCTAAGAAGTGATGAGCAGAGGTGTTGAATTGAAGTTGGAGGAAGGTGAAGAAAAGATTTTTGCTGAAGTGGTTTAGTTATTTTCCTGCTCTACTTATTATCAAAAGCTTCTGTTAACTAGGAGTAATGTAATTGAAATGCACTGGCTTGGGACCGCAGTGCACACTGATGAAGGATATGGGCAACACCTGGTGAAGCTATGGGCTTGTGTTGGAGTAAAAAAAGCTCTAATTCTGGTTGTTTAGTGTGATTTGATCTTTGATGTGACACTGCACTAGTGTGATTTGATTGCACAGTCTAGAGTGGACATTTGATATGAAATGCAGGACTAGTGTTGGATTTTTTGGAAGTGGGGAGAAACACTGCTGAACTTAGCATACTAAATTTAACATATTGCGATTTTTATGCTTAAAGCTTTCTTCTTGGATGATTAATATCTAAAATACTATCTCTTCTTTCAAGTGTTTTCAAAATTTACTGAGTAAATTTTTTTATACATGGGAAACTAAATTCTGTATGGGATGTAGTAGAGCTCAAAGATTGTCATTCTTATTTGTGCAAAAGTAACTCATAATTTACACTAGATAGAGGAGGTTCAGAGAGGTTGCAAGTGATACAGTGGAACTTGCTTTATGACAAATTGAACCTTGTTTTCCTGCTTTGTACTACCTGAGACAATTTGATTATTGAGTTGTCATACTCAGTATTTCTGTGATGGATCATGTGACAATTTATGAATTTGAAAGATGTTTCACAGTATTATCCTTTTATCATTGGTAGAAAAATGGCTGCCTTATAATTATGTAATGCAATCAGATAGTCATGAGGGAATGTATCATATATACAAATATATATTTATGAATATCTACACACATAAACTGGAAATTATTTTCAGTTTTTTGAAGGCTATAGAACTGAGTTAAGAAGTGAGAAGAAAGTGTGTGTGTATTGAAAACATTTACTCCAGCTTGTTTATCTGGCTTAAATGAAAGTAAGAAAAACTTGACGTTTTACATGGAAAAGCAATTTAAGAATTTTGTTGCTGTTCAGATAAACAGAAATAATGTGTAATGGCAATATATTGTTTCAAGACTGAGTCATTAGAGAATACCTCACTTTCTAGTTCTGGAACCCAGAAAAGCTCCAGACTGCAAATAGATACGTACCATTAAAACATTCTTGGTGTAATATTTTCAGCTTCCTCTTAGGACAGGGAGAGGATGCTTAGAAAGGCCATTTCACAAAAGAAACTGGGTCTTTTTAAACTTTCTGAAGTTCATGTCCTAGCAAGGATATCATCACCAGAAAACAGAACTAAACCCTTTGTATTCCCCATTAAGCAATTAGTATTGTTATGCTTTCAGAAATAATAATGTGATTGTTAGAAAATATAAAAGAAGGCTATGTAAATAGTAATCTGAACTTTGAGTTAACTATCAAAACATTGGCAGTGTGAAGAAAATAATGAGCAAATGTCAAATTTTCTGACGTGAAAGTTAAAACTAAAGATATCACAAGTCAGCTTTTTTTGTTATGGCAAATATAAAATATATATTACTATACCATTTAGGTAAATTATCTTTGGCACACAGAAATATGTATCTCTTCCATATATTTTTCTCAATAATATCTTGAATAATTTTACATGAAACAGATGTCTAAAGTATGCACTATGCAGTTGCAGTCATAAACGTTATTTAGAACTATAGATCTACAAATTCCATTTTACTATCTTTATGAGGAGGGAAGGATGCAGAGAGAGTCTGATTTCTAAAACAGTTGTTTTTTTCTAGGATATGTGGAAACTGATTTTTAACATAGGTTAATATGCAGATTATATGTAAATATTCCAGCCTAAACGTCTTCCTCATCATCAAAAAGATGTGTAGTGCTAGTGTGAGTTTATTAAACAAACCATATCACAGAAATGCTACTACAGATTTTTTTTTCCTGAATTCCATTAAACATCTGTAACAGTTTTGCATGTCCTTTGTTTGCTCCATGTCTCTGTGGAAGTCAGAGTGGATTTATTAGTTTTTCTTTAAAAAATTCTTAAATAATGATAATCTGGAATAGGTTTAGAACGCTATGGAGTCTATCTTTGAGAATTCAAGCAAATATTTTACTTCAATATGCCTGTGTGGTTTATATGATTAACTCAAGGAAGCTTGTGGGATTCTCTTCTGATTGGTCCTATGCTGTTTCTGTGAGTACCTTCCAAACAAAAAAATACTAAGATTACACTTAGACTCATTTATAGCTTCAAGCAGTAAACTTACTTTTAATCCTTACTGGGAGCCAAAGTGAGAAGGATGTTTTATTGTATTTATTTTATTTGTGCCTCTTCCACAGCCTGCTATGTTCACTTTCTTCTGTTGGAGCTGAGTAATACTGATTCATCTGTCACTCTGTCAGGGTGATGCTTTTTTAAGATACAATTTTTTACTTAAAAACTATTACCTTTCCAATTCTACTGTATATTTAGATCTTCAGTTCTTACATCCAAAGCTAGTGCGTTGTGGTTCTCAGATGTGGTATACTGTCAGTATAGTTACTAGAGTGACTGAAAGCTACAACACAATGATATGAATATAACATTTCTACAGGCATGAAACTTAAGAGTGCTAATGAGAAAAAGCATTAACATAAACTTGAAGAGCAGTGGTTGTGTTGGGTGCTTGAGGTTCAGATTCAGCTACAAGCTTAAAGAGCTGAAGTTAATGCTTTGGGCTTCCTTACAAGATAATGCAGGATTGTTGAACTGCCTACATTCCAAGTGTGTATGCAAAAGGATTCATAATTTTCTAAACTTAGAGGTTTAAAAAAAAAAAAATTAACAAGCTCTGTAGAGAAATAACAGAGCTCAAGACTTTAGTGAGGAAGTCTAAACACATTTTTAATCCAATATCTGTTGAAGTTAATGGTCAAATGCTGCCTACATTAATGGGTGTGGGATTATTTACATCTACTCTTACCTGTGGAAGTCCATCATACTTATTACTGATGTTTGTCATCAGTGAGGTATGGGACATGTTCCTGATTAACAGAAGGAACTTGCAATTATTCCTGGTGGAAAGCAGTATGTACTGCAAACAGTTTTTTAGGTAAACATTGAACACAGTGTTTCATTGACTTGTCAATTTATCTTTTAATCATGCAAAATGCTTCATTTCTGTATGGTTTCAGATTTCTTTTATTGCAATAGTTGTGATGCTAGGATCAGGATGTCAAGAACCACTTGCCTTTCTAATGAAGAGTAGCCCAGTATTACTTTCTTCTGAAAGCCAATTTTATTTTATTTTTACCCCTCAAAAAATGCAAGATTCCATCTTGCTTCCAAAGGAGTTGAGGATAAGGGAAACAACTGAAACTAAGTTATTACTCAAGCTTTTCAACAAGACAGAGTACTTTTCTCTAACAACGTTTTGGTCTTAGAAGTGACAAAGGAAGAATACACGTGCATTTCATTTCTGTTGTGTTCTGCCCCCCCAAAGAAAAACTCTTTGGTCTTCCAGCCTTCGTGTAGTATCATTAGAGTAGGAAATGTTCAATGAATGTTTGGATTTTGTGTTGAGGGATATGGTTCAGTGAGAACTTTTAGTGATAGGTGGATGGTTGGACTGGATGATCTTGTAGGTCTTTTTCCAACCTTGGTGTTTCTGTGATTCTGTGAAATGTCAGTTTTGAAATCTGTGCAGTTGGTATGTCTGGAAAATGTGGTTCCACTCTTGGATAAAATCTTGAATTCCACCTAATCCCTTGGCATTTTCGAAGGCCTTTTATTATTCAGAATTCTTGTTAAGATTCTTTCCATCTGTTTTGGTAGCTGTGAGTGGTCATTCTAGATGTTTGTTTATGGAACAGTTTGTAGTGAGACTTTATACCAATTGAATATATTCAACACCCAAAAGTCTTGCTGTGATCATGGGCACGTTTCAGTGAAAACTGCTTCCAAGCAGGGGACAGAGTGGAAGAATTATTTCCAATTCTCAAATAATTTTAGCTTAGTGGAACTAGTTTATTTCCAGGGCAGCCATAAATTGCATGTTTCAAAATGAGCATTGTGTTGGAATGAGAATTGTGTCCAAGACTAATTACTGGGATAGAAGCAGCATCAGCAAATCTATAACCAGGTAATTTACATGCAGGTGAGTACAAAGGTACTCAATCTAGAATAATCAGACTTTCAGTCCTGTATATATAACGTTTACTAAATTTAGCCTGTTACTGTGAGGATGACCAGCAAATAGATACAGGGATCTTGAGAGGGAAGAGGGGGGGGAAAAATAACATTTTTATATAGTAGTGGTTAGGAATACTAGCAGTAATTCTGGTCTGCTGAAGTGCCAACACACCCAGCCTCAAGATAGTTGCAGTCTAAAACAGTGTGAGGAAGTGCATCAAAACCAGTGCTGAGCTCTGGGAAGGAGAGGGGGAAAGGCTGAAGTCATGACTTTGCCATACCGAGCACACTGTGCTTTCTGTACTCTGTTTTCTGAGCAATAACTCTGTCATAGCTGATGGATTAAGGCTGACAGCCTCTCAGAGAATCCATCCACCTTTATGCCCTTATCTCTAGACTATCTGAGCCTAGTCCATTAAATAAACAATGACCATGTTCTATCTTGCTTGCTCCCTACAGTATCCAAAGGAGTAAGCTAGGGGATTGCTCTGCTCTTTCTAAATGAAAGGATTTCAGAGAGCTGCTGAACTTGCAGGAAATCTTTGTCAGGATTTTCACTTGGCTCTTAATGCCATGAGTTCAGATGTTGCTTTTTTTCTTTTGACTCAGAAGTTTTTTCATCTATTTCCTGTAGTTCTCATTTCCTCCATCACGACCTGCAGTCTGCCAGGCAGCAATAGGATAATTTAAGGAAAACCCAGCTTACCAGTAAAGTAAGAATTACTTCATCTAAGTAATCTGAAAATTGGTATTCTGGCTAAGGTTCTACGCTTCAAACAGAGAGAGCTGCACAGAACAGTATAACGTACCTTTAGCCACCAATATTTCTCCACTGACAATATGTTACTTGCAGGAAAAAGTGTCTTAAGGATAGACAGACTTCTGCCTATATGGATAAAGTTTAGCTGGTGAAAGGATTTGAAGTAGCTACTGTGGTCTTTGCTGTACTTCATGTAGAATAATATCCAGATGTACGAACTGTTTGAGAATGATATAGAAAAACATTAAGCTTCATGTTACAAATGAGGCTTTTCTGTCCAAATTAGAAAAAGATGAGCTAAGGGACAGACAGGGGTCACAGAAGTCAGAGCAGATTTCTGCAATAGAAAGAGAGAAGCCTTGATACCATAATAACTTGTAGAAAATTCAGAACAAAAATGTCATTACAGTCCACAGAGCTGCTACAAGTTCAGACTATAAGTGACAAAGGCCTAAAAGGTTATACTAGCCTGGTTTCCTTCCGCATGCTTAAATTATGGGAACAGAAAAGAAAGCATGAATTCAGGAATAGTTTCATGATATTCAAATTATTAAGAGTGTTAGAGGGCATATTTCCATTCTTAAAGGGAACAGTATTGCGGTTTGATAACTTTTCTTAATGTACCTTCTTGCACTAGCTTTTATCACCAGCTTGTGAGAGTTAAACCGAAAATGGATGGTGGAATTAGAGACACTCCAGAGCATATAGCAATGCTTTGTACTGCCTGCCTGTCCGAAGCCTATCTGAGTCCTTGAGTTTTGGGCACAGCCTTGCCTTTACTCTTTTAGTTGTTTAATATCATTAATTTCTGAAGCTTCTGATATAAAGGAGCAGTTAGAAGGGAGAGCTAGTAAAGAAAACACAAAACTAAGTATCTTCAAGGATTTACTCTGACTAATATCCAGCATAAGAAATTGGCATCACTTTCTGTCGTCATTTAATCTTTTAATAGACTAAACATGACTTGCAAATTGATTGCTTATTGCTTCTTTGGCTGTTATTTTGGTACTGTGTCAGACTTCATTTGTATATTTGAACAGCAACATTTTCCAGGTCACCATATCTTTTTCTTTATACTGAGAATGCAAAAATCAAGAGCACAGTGAATTGATTAGTCTGGTATCAGAACAGTCACAGAAACTGACTTGAGAACCTTGTGCATAAATAATAAGAAAATAAATACATATTAATTATTAATTATTGATGAAGAGAAAGTTAACACAGGGCTAAGCATGATGAAGTGAGAACTTGCTCTCAGCAGTTGACATCCCTGGTTTATATGAAGCTACACTGTTATAAGGTGCATTGTGTGTAGTTTGCTGGCTTACTGAAATTACAAACTGGTGCTCTACTTGACTTAATTGTACTTTTTAACATAATGATGCACTAGTTAAAAATATAGTTGTTTTAGTATATCACTTCCCACTTGGTAGTTGCAGATGTATTAGGAATGTTGCAAAGGAAACATTCAAGTGTAAGGAATTTCAATAATTAAACAGGTAATTGAGTAAAGCATGTAGTTTGCTTCATTTAGTGAGAGAGCATTTTATATTTTAGTTTGTATTGCAGTTAGATTTGTTCATGAGGAATTAGAACCTAGAAACATGTAATCTATGAGTCTGAATGTTTTTGATTGGAAGAGAAACAGTCAATGGTTGTTAAGATATTGTTTATGAATGCTGGAAATTACTGTCTTAATACATTATAGTATGACAAATCTTTTCATTTTAATTAATTAGAGTGCAAATGTCTTATTTGGCAAACATTTTTCATTCTATCTTAACAAAATCTTCTGGATTTTATAATGTCAGTGATGGGAATTGAGTGAGCTCACACTTCTGCCCAAGTCAGTGAAGGAGGCAGAAAATGCATGAAGCCTTTTAGACTTTTAAATGGGGAGGGAAGGAGACTTTCAGTTGCAAAACACTTAGATTTCATTTCTTCCAGTTCTTTTCGCTCCTGGATCAAGGTACTGAAAAGCAGGATAATACTAAAAAGCAGGGTAGTTATTCTTTAGTATAGGAATTAAACTATTTTTTGTTTATGAGGATGTTCGTTTGTGAGGACGGCAGTGTGCTATCTAGCATTGCTTTCTCTAAATCTAAATAATCTAAAACCTATTAAATTCCCTGGGAGGAGAAAACCTGATATTTGTAATGTCTTGCATTTTATTTCTTGTAATACAAACCTATCTAGCAAAGAGAATCATGGAACAGCTGAGTTTTGAAGTATTGTGGAATATCCATCCATTGAGAAACTCAAAGCCCTGTTTGACATAGCACTGAGCTATTTGCTCTAGATGATCCTCCACTGAGCAGGGGAGATAGACTGTGAGTTCACACACAGGGCAAATGTGTTCCAGCTCTCATTTACAGAAGAAAAAACAACATTATTCTCATGTTTGAACTCTCAACCAAGTCTTCCAGTGATGCATACAGAGTATATTTCTTCATCAGTGTTAATGCAAGTCTCCTTGTGACTATGGTCAGAAATCTCTTCCTTTCTATTTTTGCACTGTGGCACAGGCAGAGAAAAGGAAACTGTACTGATTGTGCTGTGGATGTGTAAGGCTGTATACTCATTACAGTGACTAACGTAAAATAAACAATTAGCCAAGATATGAATCAGGCCTTTCTCATTGTTAGATGAGTCAACTGTTACACCTAGGCTGAACTTTTCAACTGAAAGTGCTATGCAGAAAACTGCAACTTCAAGGTGATGAAAAATAACTTGTATGCCAGAAGTATTTAACCTCTGAATATCAGTCTCTTGACTAGAAGTTTTTTGTTTTTTATGAACTTTATTAACTTATGACATAAATGAACTAATGATATAAAGCCTCTCTTTTTGTTCTGAAGCTTCTCATATTTACACAATGAAAATTTTTACACCCATGTGAACTGATCTTTATTTTGACCATGCAAGATGAATCTCTGTCTTAAATGTGTTATTAGCCAGATTGGTTTGAAGTATGTATCATTATTATATTGGAAGAATTGAGTATCACTGTACTTTGGCAGTGGTTGTTAGTCCCCAGTCATGGGATTGCTTCAATGATAGTCATGGCTATGCTTCAATGATTCAATCACACAAAAATAAGAGTTGAGGAGAGGGTTGCACCAACCATCTGATAATGCTCTTTGGTAAAATGTTTTATAAGTCTGTAATGATGATAAAAATAAACTTAAAAAATTATGGCCTTCACTAACCACTGAGTGAAGTATCTACTGAGTGATATAGATGGTAGCGATGTCTGGATATTCTTTATAGTAATACTTATTTTGTATCTTATAGGTATTTTTCTAAGACTACAGTTGAAGCTTAGAAAGTTGGGACACTCAGTGATAACTATAGTGAGGAATTCAGGCCTTCAAAAATAGTGATTAGTTTCTTTGGAGTAGTGGAAGTATATGGAAGGAAAGAAGCTGGGAATTGGCACTGTGACTTGGAAGGTAGGATGATTAAATGCAACTAAAGGGAAAATGTATTATGTTCCTGTGTTTGTATTATACTCTTCCCTACATGACTGTGGTCATTAAGAGTAAATAGCTGGTCTTTACCCCTGGCGCCAGAGTTATGTAAAGGGTCCTAGTTCAAGTGCCTTGTAATTGATCTTATTTTGATGTACAGAAAACTGAAATAAATATGGGAGTTTTCTACTTCAGGTTATGCAGGTTTTTTATTTCATATAAAGATCCATGAAAGACAAATGTGGAGTGAATTTTGGGCCTGGTTAATTGATTGAGAAAGAAACTTTTAATGGCTGTTTGCTGTGTTTTCATGTCCATCTATTGTTTTGGCTGTCATCCTTTCTCTGAGCTGATCTTCATATTGCCACCGGTGACTGGTTTGGCTTCCTTGCAATAGCTGATATGCTTGCCTAAAGTAGAGAAGGGGAAAATGAGATGACTGAGAGAATTTTGAGATGTATGGCTGAGCCTCTGAAATGCTGCTTCTGTCAGACTGCCTGCTGGGGTACCTTCCCATCTGAAAGAGTGGGAATGAAGTAGCACAATCAAAATCAGCAGGACTGAGGTAGAAAGAAAAATGTACAGCTAACCTGGGCTTTCCTGCTAACTTGCATTCTCTTTTCCATCCATCCATGCAGTTAAATCCTGTTAGCAATTCTGGGTAAGGCAGAAGTTGCAATTACCAGAATTCCTGCAGGAATTAAATTTTTTTCTATCTAAACTCCCTTGATTGCTTAGTGAATTCTTGTGACATAGGCCTTATCACTTCTTTGGCTCCTGGCTCATTAACAAAAGATGGCATTTCATTGTCACCTCAAAAAAAAAAAAAAAAAAAAAAAAAAACTTAGGCTTTTCCCACCCAAATTATTACTCCTATGTTGGTTTTCTAAGGACTTCTACAACTGCAGAAACTTCTAAATGCATACTACCCAATTTTGTCTATACAAGTCTCCCTTGGTTATGGTCTGCTGTTAAGTAACCATCAACACAAAACTTTCCATCTGGTAATAAAATCAGCAAGTACTTTGAAATAGTAGTTGCTGTTATGACTGTTATAAGCTGCTTTCATAAGGTACAAGAAAAACCTTTGGAAAGGTTTCATGAGACGACTAGTTCACAGAGGTAGTTTCTGTTTAATCCCCATTAGAATGAGTTTAAACAGAAAAGCACGGCAGTTCATAATCTCCTCAGTGCTCCCATCATCTCTTTTTAATATTTATGACTCTGAATACTCCTCTTATTCCTGTTATCTCTTTAAATGCCCAATCATTTTTCTTAATCCAGTTAAACCTAATAATATCTTGTGGCAAAGAGTTCCACCACTGAGCCTTTCTATTATAAACTATTCAGTAATTTAAAAATTGCCTGTATCAGACTGACTCCCTCCTGCTTCTCACTCCCCAAAGTGTTTGGATTAAAGATGAACCTGGACCAAAGCCTGATATCAGAAAAATGAGCAAGCTGGGTTTTGGAATCAAGATCTGGAACACTGTGGTTGTTTCCTATCTTTTTGCATAAACGTGGGGTTTCTGAGTACTTATTTTCAGCTGGTGAATTTCAGTCTTCCCTTGCTGATTATCTTCAAGAAAAGTCTTAGAAGGGATGGGGGCGGGGGGGAGGGGGGAATCTGGAAAGGAGCCTAAAAATTGGCAGGGGCAGAATCAATTATAAAGATTTCCAACCATTTCATGGTATAAAAGGGAAAAACTGAACATGTTTTTTTGTGTATACCTGATTCAGGGTGTTGTCATCTTGTAATGCTCTCCCCTTTGCATTACAAAAGCAATAGGTAACTGTAGTGAATGGGCTGATCTCTAGCTAAGCTAGAGTGTAAAAGTAGCTTCACATTTCAACAGTGTCAAATACTTGGGCATAACTGCACTGTCATCTTTAGAGCTGTGGAAAGGAGTGGGAACAGTAGAGGTAGCAAGTCTTGTTTCTGCAGTGAGAGCTCTGTCAATGAGGGGCACTGAGACACAGATGGGTGTGCACGTGTTTTCTTTAGGTTGGGTGTGCTTCAAAGTTGGTCAAATTAATATCAAATAGTCTTTGAAGACATAACTTCAAGTTGTGCAATTTATATTCTGAACTTACCATGTTGTGTCAAAATAGATCTGCCTGCCGATAATGTTTCAGTAAGGATGTACTACTGCCTGCTAGACTTCCTTTTACTACAACACTTTAGATCTGTGTTAAAGTGCAAATACTTCTTTTATAATGTTTATTTTCTATCACTTTTTCTATATATCTGTGGATCTCAGTTCATTTCTATGGACTCTTAAAATGGCTTTTATCTTATTCTTACACTGTGACAACAAAATTAACATGGACTGTACCTGTTGTTTTCTCTTAGTTGTTTCCTCTTCTCTCACAGAGGAAAAATTCTTGAAAAGGTGTCACATTTTAGTATAGTTTCAAGTATGCAGTTTTGGTGATAAATACTTCATACTTAGAATAGAAAGTGGTGCAAATTGAGTAATTATTGAATGTCTACAGATGAGCAGAATTCCATGAGATGTTCTGTTGCTTTCAGGTGAACTGGGAGATGGTTTTACAAGCACTAGCAAGTACCACTAATGTGCTCTAGTTTGGAAAATACATGAACTAGTGGCTAAAACTAACATGAAATCAGTCCTTTTATTTTTGTTTGTTTTCCTTTGGCAGAGTAGATGTTAGTGTTATTTTCAATCTGTCACTGATTAACTCCTTCTGTTATGTAACTAGTAGAGGGTAGAAATTCCACATCTACTTTTTTTGAATTGCCCATTTTCTGGAAACAAAATGTAGAAAAAGATTCTACAGATCTGTTTATGAAGTTTCTTGATTTTGCTTTTTTGTGTGTTATGCCCATTTGAAAAACAAAAAACTATTAACACATGGTTTTGTTAGTCCTACGTTCTCCATGTTCTCTTATCTGTTTTATTAATTAATGAAGGAGTTTCTGTTAAGAAAGAGTGAAGTGGCAATAGAAATAGTAGTTACCCATAGGATCTTCCAAGATCTCTATACTTAACATTGTGCTGTAAAAATACAATGTGATCCTTGTAAGGATTCTGAAGAGTAAGAAAGCTGGATTGAGTTACGAGGGGAAGAGGTGGAAACAGTTTAAAACTGGAATGCCTAAATTCTGAAAATTTGTTGATTTGTTTATTGTGAATGCTAAAAGGGAGAGAGCACTGAACTGATCAAGAACTGAATAGTTTTTATCATGAAAGACTACTAGCTAAAGAAATAAACTTTTTTGCTAGCTTCTTCTACAGCAAAACCGTATAGCCCACATCTACTTAGTGGTGTAGACCAGCAACACCCCCTAATAAATTTTAAATGCTTGGTCATGAACTTTGAGGCATGATTTCTCTTGAAACAAGTAGCATCTCTAAGCTTTTTGAATTTTTGCCATATTCCTTTATACTATATTCTCTACATTGCTGATTCTGAATTTCCCTTTAAATATCTGGCCTCTGGTCTTTTGTTGCATATACTTCATATATAGCTGGAATGAAGAAAAATTTTAAAAGCTGATTTTAATTTACTGGTGTTGCATTGCCCAGATCAATATTATTGCCTTTAAAAAGGTATCTTGTCATTAGATTGGCCAGTCAGAAAAAGAGGATCACTAAAAGCTTTGACTTTAGTTCACTTTTTCTAATAAATCATAGAACTATAGATTGATTCAGCATATTTTGTTCCTTTTCAAGTAGAAAAGGTTTTTTTTTTTTTTCAGAAGAGTGACTGTTATTGTCATATGTGATTCTACAAGATGGGATTAAATGTGTTTTGCAACAATTTAGAGCCCAGTGGTTTTTCTTTGTGCAGCTTGGATGTGTTGTGCCTGTTTTACTATGGCAATAGCTTTGACCATTCTTTGCTATAAAAATTAGTATATGATTAACAAGTAGATTGTGTTGATATCTAACAAAATGAAAGTCCTTTCTTTGCCTCTAATGAAAACATTTTTACATTTAGCCTAGCCAATAAATGTTTAAAGTTGCATGAAAGATTTTTCCAATAATTTTATGGATTTATCTCATAACAGAAATCGATTTTTATGCTTATAATAGACAATTTGCTGTGCTTAATAAACTTGTATTTATAATGAATATCTTGAGTCTTGTTTGTGATTTTTTTCATTTTATTGCCTTCTAAATATGTATTTTTTTTTTGGTGGAGAAGGGAGATGATATTTAGTGATCAATTTCAAACTATCAAAGCATGTCTGTGAAATGTTAACTTCTCATAACATTTCACATCTGCAGAACTAAAAGGAATTAGCAAGCTATAAAGAGCAAATCTTTGCTGTACTTGAATCCAGCTACCATCTAACCAGTGCTACATTTAAAAATGTACATTCTGGAGTCTGAATAGATCTGTAAATGTCTACATTTTGCAAGAAATGAAGTAGAAATATAAATCTCTAAGGGTAAGAGAATACCATTGTTAGTGATGCCCTTTGTTTCGCAGTATTTGAGAGTATTAAAGATTTCCACCCTCTTTGCTAGATATCAACCAACTGCAGGAAACTGACTTTCTAATGTATTCTGTGATTCTTTAGAATAGCTATTTCCTAACAAGAGTTATTGGACTCTAAGTGCCCCTGTGCCATATAGATATATGTATATTTCCTTCATTATGGAAATTCCAGCATAAATATGTCATGTTTTTCTTTTAGTCCTTTTAGCCTGGAAGTTCTAGGTGCTTAATCAGGGGTTATATCACAAATCAGTAAGCAAGACTTTCAAACTTGGTTGTGGCTGAGTAGGTTAATTCTGCTGCTAGGTCTGTTTTTGTCTTTCCATTTAACCCCACTTCAATTTATGAATTATTCCAATGACATAGCAGTGGAATGTTACTCTTGATTAATAATTAGTGGGCATATAATTTTTAACAGAAAAATTGTCTATGGAAGTTCAGTGACAACAAACTCCAGATGGCTCAGGAAAAAATGCTGCTGGACTTGAGGTTTTCCTCCATTGCAGTCATTGTTTTGCTACCTGCCGTAGTGATCTAGGAATTGCAGTTAACGACGGAAGTGTTAAATTACTGATTATCACTATGCTATGTAAAAATGTTTTCATGGTCTTTGGCAGATTCACCTCTAGGACTTTGTACTCTATCTAGAAAATATATTTGAAAAGACTGTCATTCATAAAGACATTCACTTCTATTTATGAAGCTGTTCAGTGTAGTAGCAGGAAGACTTACTTTTGGTTTCTAAGTGGTTATTCAAGTTCTATTAGATTTTTTTCTTCTGCCTCTGCATTATGTCTGCCTATCTAGACCTATTGCAGAGTATCTCATGCTTTTGCATCTAAATATACTGGAACTTTAAGAAAGGTGATAAACATGATTAGTGGAATGCATCTCATGGTAGCCTGTCTAGAAGATAAGTAACCAACATGGAAATAAATCCTTAGCCTTCCTCAATCCAACAGTAGATTGGATTTCATTCCAGTGGCTCCCACTGAGATGTGTGAGCACTGAGTGCTTGGCTCATTCCAAACTCATATTAATTCTTCAGCCAAGTCCTCGAAGTTCTAGGACCAGCCAGTGTTAAAAAAAAAAAATACATGTAGCCAAGCAAGCCAAATGATTGCTTGGGTCCTCTGATTCCAGGGTTTCCTGTCAGAAACAGCTCTCTCCTCCAACAAATTACCTTACATCAGCTGGTTTGTGGTAACTGATGCTTCCATATTCTTACCTACTGTGTATAATTTAGTACCTTCCACTTAATCTTCCTTGGAGTGCTATAATACATTGTGCTGACCTTGCTTTACATTTGATAGGTACAAGAAGCTCAGGGAGCCACTCTGCCAGAGATCATATTCTTCCTCAACATTAGCAGAAGTGATTAAACTCTGAACTGTTCTTTGTCTGTATATAATCTATGTGTTTCATGCTTGGTACTTTTTCTAGATGCATCAGTCCTAATTGATTAGTTTTGCCGTTTTGCATTGTGTTTTTTATTAATTACTGAAAGATAGTTTACTTGCTGTGTCTGGTTTAAAATTAGGACATAATATTCATTTGATTTTACTGCAAAATCAATTATAGACATATCTAGACTGTTTATAATATATCACTTTTCTTTTGAATGGTGTTCTGAATCTTTTTAATAGTGTGTGTGATGGGTTTGAGGTTACTGGATTCTGACTTATCCAGTAAAGAGAGTCTCTTTCTCAGATAGCAGAAGCAATAGTTTGGGGCTTTTAAGTTATGAAAATTGGTGATGGTCGGGAAAGTAGTGACTTAATCCTAGGCTGGACAGAAAGCACTATTCCTGCTTTTTTTTTTTTTACTTCTCAGTCTCTAACTTTTTTTGTTCTTTCCTCTTTTTTATCACTTTTTCAAGAGTCTCATCCACAAGTCATTTCAGGAAGGGCACACTGGTTGAAAATTTGATCAATTACTTCTTGTGATACAATTTAGCTTTCCAAATGTTCTTTATTCCACCTGCATTTTTGTCCTTGCTTGCTCCATGTGCTCATGTTCTGCCATCAGCAGCTGCAAGAAATGCCTTTTGGGCTCTTGACTCCTAGATATGTCCAGTTACATGCCCTGTCTTCTGATGCTTTTTTTAATGTGTTTTAATGTGTAGAAGTTCAGAGAATGGTAGTCAACAGTTCAGTGGAAATTTGAGTACAGGAAAGTTGAGATCTCTCGAGCTAAAAGTGTCAAATGCTTCTGATATGAGGATGAGACTTTAGATTGAGAACAAAGACAACTTCATTTACACCATCCCAGAACATAATTTAAATACATGAAAATCTCACTTTGTATAGATGAGTATATACCAGGAAAAAAGGGCAGGGAGTTGGGGCAGGGAGAGGATGAAAGAAGAGGAGCAAAGAAAATGGATAGCAAGATGATTCAGATGTAGGATAAGAAGATCTTTGTTGTAGTAACAAGTTATAGAGATTCTAGAACATCTGGAAAGGATGAACATAGTTTGAAATGCACAGACTTCTTCAGGCTGAAATCTGTTCTGTAGCTGATTTGGACCAAAGATTACATAATCAGTATTGAAAATCCAGTGTGTTCTCATCACTAAGCTATTGAGTGCTCTTTAGTATCAGCCATAAATGAGCAAGTGTAAATGTTCTTTCAGACATCTTTTAATAAATAGCTGAATAGAATGTGTTTGTACTTGTTTTGACAAGAAATTTCATTCTCATATGCTACTTGCCTCAGCTATGAAGGGTTTGCTGCTGTCCCAATGGTTACAGTGCTCACTTGGGATAAGGAAGATCAGTTCAAGCCTCTACAGTAAATGAGACAGAGAAGGGTCTTTAATAGCATCTCCCACATAGTAAATGCATTGTGCCTCTTCTGAAATAGGCATTTATTTTGAGCTCAGAAGACTTTAATTTAATCTCCTTGGAGGAAGAAAATGTCCACAGCCTAACCCTACAGTTGAATAGCTTACTATTTTTTGTCTAGCAGGAATCCAACTGAATTTACTGTGTTAATGCATTAATTCATCTGTTTAAGATATTGTCATAAGTGCATCTTCTCATAAGTGACCCTTGAACATAAATTCAAGGGAGTGAGCTCTTTTTGCCACAAAGAACAATTATGGTTGAGTTTACACTCTTATAAGGGTGAAAATAGGAAAGAATTCTCAGGTTGGCAAGAAGACAAATAGTGCATCCCTTTAGCAACTACTGTAGTTTTCTTATCTTTAGTGTTAAATATTCCAAGTGGCAAGCCTTTACCAGCTTCCATTACCTAGTGTTAAATGGTCTCATTAGAAGAAGGGATGTCAAGAAAGAAAACACAGATGAAAAGCTATCATAGCTCAAACATCTTTTTTTAAATGATATTCAGTTTCTAGATTAAATAGCAGAGAAGTAAGTCAGGACAGAGTGAAGCACTATGCCTTAAATTCCATTTCTCAGTGCCTATCCCCAATGGCACTCTTTATAAAAAGTTAGATGAATAATTCCCTCCTCTTTCTTACTTTATCTAAGGAGAATCAAGTATGTTTTAGACTAGCAATGATGCTGAAACTTTTCTAGTTACAATTAATCAATTGGAATTAAAATGTTTCCCTAGTTTCAAGAAGCATTTTCTACAGCTGAGTGGTGTTTTCTACAATAATTCTTATAGAACCAGCTTTTGCAGAATTACCAAGGGTTAAGTGCAAGGATAGTTGAACTGCAAGACTACAAATCTGTCCCAATATTTAAAGAAAATTTTCTGATGATATGCTATGGTAATGTTGGATTGTTTAAGGCACAATGAAAATGTTTGCAAACCTTACATTTTTAACTTTAACGCTATTTTTGGCACAAGGACAGATTTGTTATAATTTTACATGTGGGCAATGAGTAAAAACCTAAGTTACTTCCCCAAAACTATGTAAGATGAGTAGGAAATGGAACTGTAAATATGAAAGCACCAGTTCTGATGCAGGATTACCTTTTTGCTCAATAGGTGCTAAACCAGTAAGTAATGAGAAAGTGTTCCCATCCCATGACTGTGTAACAGTTCTGAGTGGCAAAAAATTCACAAATCACACTTTTTAAAAGTCAGAAAATTGAAGAAAGTATCAAAAGTTTGAAAAGCATTCTGTATAGGTATCAATTTCTTAGAGTTATTTGAAACAAATTGTACTATAAACAGAATATTTACTTCCTTCTCATCTCTTTGAAAATAGCTGAAGTGGAAAGCATTCAGCAAGTTTAAGACCTCTTCAGTCTCAAACTAAAGTCTCTCTCCAATTATTTCTCTTTTGTTGAGTGTATTTAGGAGGATGGGCAGAGAATGAAATAATGTTTACAAACAATTTGTGCAGGACAGTTTGATAATGGTAAATTGTAATTTGTGAGGAACTCACTTTTTTCAATCTATCCAATCAAAAGATGTATGAAGGGCTTCAGAATTTTGCATGCATCCAGGAAAAAGCTTTCATCTTCACTCCTGAAATGAAAGTTATGTCAAAGGAAAGATACTCAGCACAATCCCTCTAATCTCTTGATGGATGTTCTGCTGCAGAAACTTAAGACTGAACATCTTAAGTGCAAAAATCAGAATCAACTGCGTAATACATCTGGAAGATCTGAGATCTTAAATCCTGACCGTACGCTGTTGCACATACTAGAATTCTTTAAAGAAAGAAGTGTTTAGATAGCAACCAAAAGAAAGATTAGATTATATTTCAGAATCTTATTTCAAGATGTTAGATTTTTAAATGCATACCACAATCCGAATAAGAATTGAAAGGGCTTCTTTGTGAACACGCTTTGTGAGCATCATAGTCATAGGGATTTCTAAGAGCTGTGGGAGGTGAGAGAGAGTTAGCACTGTTCCAGTTCAAATAATTATGTAAATAATTTGAATTACTGAAAAAACAGATGCTGGATGGAAACCATTGTGTTAATCAAGTGGATTAAAAAATAAGAGGACTATTCTATATAGGATAGAACCAATATAAGTTGAAACCAAAAGAGACCTAAATTAAAAAATGCTTTCATGCTTGTCATGTTATTCCACTGAAATCCAATGAAGTCACACTCAGTGATATAAGAAGTAAATATTAATGCTTTTTTTCCCGATAAAATCATTTTTTAAATAGAAGATCAACAGACAACTAAGTCAAAGCTGCTTTTTAAAGCAATCCAAGTCAAATTAAGTTTAACTAGAGAAAAAAGAGGGCAAAACTAATTGTGCTATGTGTATGCAGATGTTTTTTGTTTTAAACTGCAAAATGCTTTTTAGTCAGTGAACTAGTGTTCTAACATTAAATGCAGTGGCTTACATTTTGCTAATAATCTAATGAAATTGAGTGTAATACTTCTATACATTGTGTTTGAATGTATGTCTGCCTATGTATTCAGGTTTTTGGCTTGCTACTGCCAGCACTGGGAGGTGGGAAATTTATATTTATATATATTTATATTTTTATATATATATATATACACACCCTTTGCAAATCTTCTGAAGAGAAATACCACTGAAGAAATAATATGGATCACTTATCACCCATGTATCAGCATAGAAAACTCTGCCTCTTTTTAAAAATGGAGTGTAAACAGCTGTATTGGGGGAGAAGTGAAGAGTGGGGGAAAGGATTTTTTCACATAAAGTGAGTTTGATAAAAGCATGCAGTAAATCCATTAGGTCTTGCACAGGAATAAACTGGCAATGATGCATTTTGTGCATAATATCTCATTTTCACTGCTCATGAAACTTTCTACCATGGTGACTTGCGGTTTGAAGGGTTGTAGCTTCAGAAAGGCATTTTTCCTCTTAATTTCTGTACTCTCCTAATGCATTTGCCATTTAGATTAATCCTGAGTTCAGAGCTGGTGTTTTTTACAGAGGTTTTCTTCTGGGGTTTCAGTTCAAGGAATGTTGCAGAATATGCCTTGAAATGTTTTACCATTGCTTAATTGGGTCCTGCCTACCCCCCGGATGTATTTTCCTTATTGTTCTATCTGTAAATGTCCTTGTTCATTGTAGGGAAGTTGGACTAGATGGCGTTTAAAGGTCCCTTCCAATTCAAATGATTCTGACTCTGTGGTTTTCATAGGTGTCAATGTAGATTTGTATTGCAATGTATCAGTACTTGCATGAAATCTAATTCTTAATGAGCAGTAACTGGGGAGATGACCTTTAAAGATAGGTATTAGGAAGAAGATTGTTTTCCTCTTTTATGGCAGAAATGTTCTGTTCATCCTTGCTATCTCCTATTTACATAAACACTGGGTAAGAATATCTATTAAGATTACTAAGAAGAAATTTAAGGTTGTGGCAATATGTGGTAGAATAAAGCCCTGCTGTTAAAGATGGGCCTGTGGCTTTCTTGCTGTGCAAGTAAAGATCTGCCATCTGATGTATATTTTAAAGACTCATTCATAATAGTCTGTTCCACTACAGTCATGAAGGGGGGAAATAATCAATGTCTCTTTACATATTTCATAATGTAGTCCATTAATAGAGGGAGAAGCTTTTTTTTTTTTTTTTTTGGGGGGGGGGGGGGGGGGGGCAGGGGAGTAGAAGATGGAATGCTTTTATTCTGGGGGATTATTTATAAAAAAAAAAAAAAGATTTCTTTTCTTTGGCATACACAGACAAAAAGCAAATGGATAAAGTTTTTTATTCTTATCATAAACATCTCCCTGTAGATGTTGAAGAAACCTGCCTAGATGGAAAACTTGCATTTGCAATGTATTTTAGTAGAGCAGTGAATTTTTCTCTTTGCATCAATTCAACTTCGAGATGTAAAGCTCCTGAAAGTGCTGGAGGCATGGGAATAACATTAGTTTACGGGCTTTTGTTCTCTTGCTTCATCAGGACAAGAAAAGGAATTTGGAGGAAAAGTTATGAAGGAACATACTAGCTTATTGATGCAGAAGTATATATAAATATTATAAAAAATGTTCTGTTTACTAAGTAGTTAATAAAATAGTAAAAACCTGTCCTTTACCCAACTGTACATGGAGCATTAATTTTATGAAACGGTGACAGTTAAGCATAAGTTCTTTCAAACTTATTTTTAACTGCTTTCCCACTGTTGAAAATAAATCTTTGCATTGTACTGCATGTAATTAATATTGGGTTGTGGTTAGGTTTTCTAAAGGAATAATACATGTCTGTATGCTTGCTTTAGATTAATAGCTCTTGGATTTTTCTATTTCCACAAAGTTTAGTGGAGGAGTTAAAGGCAAGATATTCACACAGACTTTATGCAACTAGGCAACCATGTAGCAAACAGTTACCATACTCATGTCTTCACTGGGAGTAAGGTCACATATTAACTAATCACTGTATTAGAAGTCAGGAAATGTGCTAGGGAAGATGATGTTATTACTGTCCCAGTCATGAGAAAAGCTTAAATTAGACCTTGTAAGTTATTAATCATAAGAAAATCCCAGATCTGATAAATGAATCTAGAAAAACAAGCTTTGCAAATCTTCTCCTTGACCGTTAATATATTTGAAAGTGTGTACTGAATATGGAGCCAATACTGGGGACTTAGTAGGCAAGTTATCACATGAAGCCAATATGTAAGGCATTAAATGTCTCAGTAGTGCTTAATAAAGCTGAGTTTTCAGAGGAAGAGAAAATCTTGAAATATGAAAGGTATTTGTGTCAGATGTATAAATGTAATTAAATAAATAATGGTAGTAAACTAAAGTCCAGAGTATATAGTTTTGTGGTCCTGTAACATGGTAACTTTGGGAAAATGCATCACTTCATATATCTGCTTAAAATGTAGTTTCTGTTTTACTCAGCATAGTATTTCTTCCTGAGAAGCTAGTGTTTTCTGTATCTGTAGTAATCCTCACTGAACTTCTTCATAACTCTGTATAGCTTATGAGTATTCATGAACTTCTTAATTCTTGAGGCTTCTCTGGAAAGCATTCCACAGCTCAGATAAATGGAAGGTGTTGGTGCTGACAAATCTTTCGGGAGATCTGTTGCGTTTTTGTACAAGCAGTTAAGTGCCTTATTTTCTGAGTCAGCAAATCAAAATCCCAGTAATAAACATGCACTGGTAATTGTCATGAGCTGACATCACTGTTTCTGAACTGGGGTCTGCAGATGGAGTTCTGTTGCATGAAGAGAGATACTGTTCTCTCACGCTCTGAGGCACGTTGCTATCAACCTACTTGAAATTGGTCAAGTTGTCTTCCCATAAAATCAGGTATTGATCCAAAGTCCTCTGTAAAAGGAACTCTGGTTTTATGAAGTCCAGCAAAGGTGTGATATCTGGTATTTGAACTGGATCTGGTATTAGTCTTTAGATCATAGGTCATAGCAAGAACAAATATGGCACCCAGGCAAGAAATATCCACATTCGTCATCTTTTTCAGTTGTCAAACTGGGAGACTTGTGCTTCTCCCTTAAATCCCAAGCCATTGTGTAATTTAAGATCACCTCATTCTTTTTTTGTTAATCTTTCTTGATTTAAGCTTGGCTAATCTGTACTCCTTGGCTCTTGCATGGAGCAGTCAATATCAGTCTTTCCCTATCAATCTTCTCCTTGTCACTCATGATTTTATACTCTTACCAATTCCTTGTCTTTTTGTCAATACGTGATAGTCTAATAAGGACAACATAACTCTGATGCAACACTGTGATTATCTTTGCCCCTTACTCAGTCATCTGACATTGCTCCTGGGATGGCAGACCAGAACCATGTAAGTTTTGAAAACAAAAGATGATCTGAACTTGTACAATAGTATAATGGTATTTCCTTGTTCTTTTCATATGGTTCTGTAGCTGCTTTGAGCTTAAATTTAAGAATTCATTTTTCACACACAAAAAAGCTTGTATCTAAACTAATTTTAATTTTCCTTAAGCTTTACTTTTTTCCTCAGTTCTATTTGAACCTATGGAATGGAGGGAGCAAGCAGGAATGTTCTTGGTTTCCAAAAGTTCTCTATTGCCAAGTGCTTCTATCTTCTCTCAGCCATTGCAATCTGTCATTTAGTGTCAGAGAAAATCTATAACTTATGTTTCTGGACAAGTATGAATTTTGTGTTTGTGACTTTAAAAATAAAACACACGCTTTGATGTTGAGATGTTTTGCTTAAGCTTTTAATGTATCAGTATATTGTTAAATTATATCTCATTCTGTAGGAGATATCTAGGAATGCAGCAAGGTCTGAAAAGGTTTTGTTTTTTCGTTTACACGCACAGTAATTTTGGATAAGTGACAGAAGAAAGCATAAAAGTTTATACTTTGACTTTTCTCACTATCTATTAAACTGAAATGTAGTGACTGGGACCCATTATGAAGAGCAGTAGATTGGTACTAACAGAAAATACAGCTAATACTCAGGAGAGGGGAAAAATAGCAGATGGATATGCTGATGTGGCTGAAGCGTTTTCTCACTTTTTTTCCTCATCTGTCTTAATTCTGATGGTGGGAAGGGAGGGAAATCATCATTGGGCTATTATACACAGCCAGCCACTGAGAAACACTGAAGCCCTAGGCAGGGAATACATTAGCACTTTCTAATTGTAATTTAGAGGCTTTTAAGCATCTGTGCTCAATAAACTTCATTCTAGGTACTTATGAGGTAACAATGATCTCTGAAGCAGATACTGACAGTTTGCAGAATAGATGAGGTACTAGAGAACAGGTGAAGAGTAAACTTAGGGTTGATATTTAAAACAATAAATAAAGGTTGTGGGGAAAGGAAATTGTGGGAGTTGTAGATGGGCCAAATACAGTTCAGTTCTCAAAAACAAAACAAAACAAAGAACTAAAAGCCTAGAATGAATACATTACTCATATCAATAAGGGGAAAAAAACAAGGAGATGAATGGCAGTTATGAATTCAGGTCAGTTGCATTCATTCCTTTCAACAGCATGCTAACAACTACTACAGAGAAAGAAGTAACTGAAACAGCAATGATATTAGCAGTTTTCACCTTCTGATAGGTAAAGAGGATTATTTCAGTCAATCTTTTCACCTGACATTCTCATAAGTAGCCTAGGGATCCATATGCTAAATATTGTCTCAAAGGTCCTAAGACAGATACAAACATACTGAAAAATATGCTGAGAGTAGCTACAAGAGATTCATTGCCAAAATAGGCAGTTATATTAAGAGAAGTTTCCTGGTTTTGACAACTTTAGACCATTCCCTTTAAACCTATTGCTAGTTACCTCAGAGAAGGGGCTGACCCCCACCTTGCCACAGCCTCCCTTCAGGTAGTTGTAGAGAATGATAAGGTCACCCTGAGCCTCTTCTCCCCACTAAGCAATCTCATTTCCCTCGGCTGCTCCTAATAAAATATGTAATAATCTTAAACTTGTAATAATTTTAAACAAATATGAGGAAGCTTCAGAAAACAGATGGATAGACTTAGAAGAAATAACATAAGGGATGTCTCTTTACATATCCTGTTTTTACAAGGTATTTTTTTCTAATCTCAGGTGCTACTGTTATGTTGGAAAGAAAGCACAGTAGTTCTCTTTGGTTTGATGCAGTTTGGCCATGTAGATGCTTCTGTGATCTAAAAGGAGTTATTAGGATAGGGTGGGATAAGTATATCTTCTGTATGAGGCTGCATAGGAGACTGTTTTTCCTGCTTATCAGGCATTGATTCCAAAGGAGCAACTTAACATGGTGTCTAGGCAAACTCACAGTAAATTGCTGAGATCAGGGAAAAGCACTGAGAATGAAGAATTAGTATAAGGAAATGCTTAAAAAAAGCAGCCTAGTCAGGAAACGCTTCTCCAACTTTGGAGGCTTTTAAGAATGGGTTAGATTAATATCAAGTAGACCTGCATTCTTGATAGATTC
Organism: Centrocercus urophasianus; assembly: GCF_019232065.1. NCBI lineage: Eukaryota > Metazoa > Chordata > Aves > Galliformes > Phasianidae > Centrocercus > Centrocercus urophasianus. Next base: position 3,529,610 of record NW_024884475.1, on the reverse strand, counting down.
TGTTCTTCAAGGGGATAAACAGCAAGATCTCTTGAGTCCCTTCAATACCATCAATCTTTGATGCATTTCTCCCTCTTGTTCACAGAGAGAGCAGGTCACAGAGTAATCAAAACCTCAAAATTCAGAGGATTTTAAGTGAAGTTATCGATAAGTCATGTGAAATCTGTCTTTGGTCAGCATGCTTCTTGATAACAGTATCGGCAAAGAGCTCAGTTTCCTTCTTTGACACCAAAATGGATAACTGGATTTTTCAGAGGTGTAGAGCTGTTTGATACCAAGCTCTTTGATAGTTTCAATTTCAAAATGAGAACTGTTTTGGGCTAAGCAATTTTATAGTCAGGTGTGAAGGAGCCAACTTACTGACCTAAAATAGCTTTAACTTCTCCTTGAAATGCTTAAAAAATAAAGTTGGAAATTGCTTTACCTCACTCTTAAAGTAATGCAGGTAGTAAGACTAATCAAAACTTCCTTCTTTATTCCAAAATATGCATCACTTAATTTTTTATTTTTTTTTTAAAAAGGCCCTCAATTAAATATCTCCTCATTTTCCTGAGGATTTTTTTCTGTATTTTTATTTCAGCTGAACCAAAGGCAAACAGTAAGGCCAAAGTAGACTGTTGTTGTTGGTTCACACCTGTGTTAACAATTAGTGTACAAAAATATCCACTTCTGTTCATTATAGAATCTCACAGCATAGGAGTGTCAGCAGGAGAATACTTCAAATTAGTTCTCTAGGTTTTTTACTGTGCAAATGTGAATGTAGTGTTTGCTTTGAATTTTAATGTCCTCATAAGATTAAATAATATTTTTACGTTTAGAAAGGTGGAGATTTTATTATAAAACCTACAGGGGAAATAAACATAGAAACATTCACCTAGGGGCTGCTATGTTTCTCATGAAAGACAAGGCAAAAGCTTTTGTTGATTGTGCTAAAAGTTGTTTGCAGTTTAATAACTTTCTTAGTCAATTACTTTGGGATTCCTATGGAAGGGGGATTCATCATAAAGATGCAGTCCAGAAAAATGTCTTACTGATTTTCTAGTTTTTCTGCCAAATTTGCCCGTAGGAAGCAGGTATGTATGCAGCTGCCTCAGTGTTTTTTCGTGCCCTCTTCCGTGTTATCATTAATTGTGATTTATAATTTGCTTATGCTCACTTAAAGTCATGTAAAAGTGAATTTTACCTAGCAGTGATAATACTAGTGCAGACAAGATGGAAAACAGGTTGCTCATCTTTTTTCATTCAAGAACTCTACTACTAGATCTGCTATCTTAAATACAAAAATTGCAGATGAGCAGCACTTAGATGCATCTCTGTACTACTTAGCTGTTTAGATGTCTCATGCTTTGTCCACATATGTACTTTTATGTTTTTGAACAAATGTATTTTGCACAGTTATTTTCTTTCTGTCCTATGTGTTATGGAATTCAATTGAATTAATTACTGTTAAGTTTGATGTTTAGAGAGAATGATCATTTCATTATTAGAAGATTCTATCTTAAAGAAGTGGTATGTTTATCCATGATTACTTGGTGCATTATCATGGGTTGGGATGGCTAAAGATTGGGCAAATTGATCTGAGTGATCTTTTCCAATCTTAATGATTCTATGATTGTAGTTGCAGCTCAGGTAATGGTTATGTTACATAGTATGATCACTACCTTGATTTCTAACAGACTGCTCCGTGTTTCATAGAATATAGGATTGAGGTTAACATCTCTGTACTGTAAAGGATTAATTTCCAAGTGCAGTCTTTCATTATCTGGGTTAACTGTGAACTTTGTAAAGACTAATATCTCAAGGAAATGTGTAGTAATCATAGAGCAAATTCAACAGAAGTTACCTTGGTGTTCATTTTTGGAGTACATTGGTAATCTCTAATACTATATGACAGGGAAGATATTAGAGTATGAAATGTTGCAACACTTCAGATAACTCCTACCTGTCAGTAGAATATTTCATAATTATGAAATCATTTTTGTTGATTTTGACAATCTTTCCTACCCTAAAAGATGCTTCAGCATTTCCAACCCCCCCCCCCCCCCCAAAAAAAAAAAAACACCCACTTCATTGCATTGCCACTACTTAAAAGCAAGGTTGGCAAGAATCATTCAGATAGTCTAGATATATCATACTTCTATTATCCTTGATGAAAATGCATTTAAAAATTGTCCAGTGCCTTGTGTAATTTATGTTTAAATGTCAGAAAGTCCCTTAACAGGAAAAGGAACCAATCTATTAACTTGAAACTGAGGCAAGAAAATCCACATGGGAGAGAGACATTTTAAGATACTTCTACAGTGGGGAAAAAAATAAATGAATATTGTAGTATTTCAGTAAAATTTTATGTAGCTCACTAGTGAAGTTATCAGGAGAGACTACTTTTTCCACAGAATATATGCTCTTAATGTTTTAATGTTTTCATGTTTAGAAGGACTATGTGCAGTACAGATATGTTCACTCTGTTACTCACTGTATAGTGCAGAGTTCTTTTTTTCTTTGTCATTCATCTGCTGGGGGAAAGAGGGGGAACACAAACAACAAAGCTATTGATTGCCTTTTACACAATAAAGTCTAAGACACAAAGTGGCTATGTTCTCAGATGTGCCTATTCCTGGACTGGTTAAGGTGTTACAAGTAATAAAACTTCATTAACAGAGTACCCTAATATATATCACTACCATGACACAGAGTTTAAATACTCAGTGAAGAGCAGTGTCCTGTCATGGCCATAAATTTTATGTTTGAGCTAGTTCAGTATTTCTGGAAAGTGCTGGGTTGGGCCACATAGGCATTCTTCATATGACTTGCCAGAGATGCGAGTGGAAACCTGCAGTGCAGGAGAAATCTGAATAGTGATATTCCTTCACCCCTTAGTGCTCTTCTGCCACACATTCCGGTGTCATTAACAGTCAGCAGGTTGACACGCAACCAATTTTTAGGGTGTTTACATGGAAGATTATTTTTTTTTTCCTGACGGGAATAACTAATGATAGCAACTTTGAGACAGTTACTGTTTTGTTAATGCATTCAAATTACTTTTGTGGGCATAGAATTACAATTGGTGTATTTTCTGTTTAATAAGTAATTATGTAAGGCATTGCCTAAATAATTAGACCACCTCCTGAGAGCAATAACAATGTAAGCAAAGTGGAAAGCATCAGGTATGATGCTGAAAATGGACCATCCATAGTTGCTCAGGGTGGTGGAATGGATGTTTTTTCCTTTTTAACAGAAGGACAGCATTATTTCATTATTATTATTTATTTTTTTTCTATGCATAGTGAGCATTCTTGAGCAGGAACATAATGGTTTAGAGGTACTATTGTATTGCTAATTTCCCAGTGTGTACCTCTCCACCTGTTTTATATAGCTCTGACACTTCTTCATGGTTTTCTGCTTTATTTTTTTAATTTTTTTAATGAAATTCTACTGCAAAAGGTGAACTTAATGTCGCATTTTCTTCCACGTGTGGATAAAAATCAAAACAGGAAATTCATCTGGCAGTGTTTAATTAAAGTTCTGATGTAAGATATTCTGCAAAATGTTCATCTTGCTACCTGATTTCAGTCTGCACTCTCATATGGTAAAATGACACATAAATGGACAAAGATCAGTCAGATAATTTGTCTAGGGCAGCTAAAAAAAATTCCCAGTTTTTTTCCAAGTAAAAAATTTCTAGAATACCACTGAGACTAGAGAAGATTCATTTGTGCCCCTGTTGAATCAGTGAGATGCACTGTCTAGCATTATTGTAGGTGCTAACAGTATTTTGCAGCAAGAAATAGGAATCTGCTGAAGAGATTTGGAGTTTTCAACTCATGGTGTTATGAAGGGATTCTATTAGTCTCTAGGAACTTTCACAGAATCACCAAGGATAGAAAACACCTCCAAGATCATCTAGTTCCACTGTTCACCTACCACCAATATTTCCCCACTAAACCATGTCCTGTAATACAACATCTAAATGTTTCTTGATTACTTCCATCCCTGGAGGTAGAACTTGGCTATTAGTCAATGTCTCTTAAATATCTTGAGTAAACATGTAATTTTGGCCCTTTCAAATTGACTCCTATTTGAATGAGCATATGAACAAATGTCATCTGGTGGTCCCTTAAAAGTGACTTATTTACTTGAAAGGTGTTAAGATTTCTAAGGATATTTTACAAGTAGAGTAGTAGATTTTTAAAGGTTTGGGGGAGTTTTCTGGAGAAAAGGAAGTTTCATAGTGGTTAATGTCAGAAAGATGCTTGAAGACAAAATAATTGAAGATGAGGAATGGAAAAACACTTGAAGAAAAATACTTGAAGAGAATGGTATGAATAGATAATGTAGATACTGAGCCATCCTCTCCTGTTCCAAGGATGACAATAACCTTACCACACATCAGAACAACTCCCTACAGGTTAAAAGACCAGGCTCTCTTCAATCATTAGGTAACTCTTTAGAGGATAGCTCACTAAATGTTAAAACAAGAATAGTTTGAGATTGTGACTGATAATAAAATCTGTTAGCATCACAGTGATATTTTAATTGCAAGCTTTTTTCTTAACAGTAACATCCGTGCCGAATGTTGCATTTCTTTTAAAGTATTTATATTAACCTGGTTTCAGTTTTAATGCTTTCAGGAATCCTGTTAATCTAAGTTGTAGAGACAACTTCTAATTTAATGACAGATTTAAAGCTGGAAACCTTTAGATGGATTCCAACCAATGAGCAAATCTAACACTACTTCATGTTTTTTGTTGAAGTAATGTTGTGAAGAGATGAGAAATTGAAGTATGGTACTGCATTATATAAAAATACTGAATTGATATTGGAAAGGTTGTACATCAACTTTTATGTGCACAAACACTGTATCAAAGTGGGAGAAGATGATAGAAGTTGCAGATAGCACTATGAGGAATGGAGGCAGTTAAGGGAGCTTTTTGAAATAAATGGTCAAACTTTGCAGACAATCAGAAGTTTTAAGAGATCAGTATGAAGATAACCATAATACCATTTAGTTTCAAGATCACCTAAGGGAAGAATATCTAAAATTTGTCTACTGCTGTAGCAAAATAGGACCAGTAGGAGGAAAGCAATTATAGGAGTTTCATTTTGGAGAACAGAGGCAAAAAAAAGTCTGGTTGAAGTACAGGCAGAAATAGAACATGGATAAAAGGGGTTGGCTGTCTGTAGGCAACTCACTGGTCACTGTTCTTTTCTGGACAGGTTACCTGTATCTGATGACCATAACTCTCTCCTGGCTGCTTACTGAAATAATAATTGATTACTGCCAAGTATTTTTTGTGTGAATGTGCTTGAGTGTGTGTATGTGGGCCTGATATACTAATCAAATCAAATCTGAATAGCCAGGTAGTAGGATAAGAGATCTGGACATAATGTGAGTACTAGTAGGTACTATTAACCTGTAAATTACAGGTAAATCCAGCAGCTAATGAGGGCTGGGTTGTGTGTGTGTTTGTGTATGTTTTCATAGCAAGCTTCAAGCTGGATTAGCCATGAAGACCCACATCTAGAAATTCCTGATGTCTCAGATGAGCTGGATCTGTGCCTCTGGGTCCAGGAGACCTTGCAGGTAGTCAGGACTGGAGTTTTCTTGCAAAGAAGAAACAGGATCAGGATGTGTTTGTCATGTGCATGTGGTTGTATTTTATGATAATATGAATGCCAATAAAAGCAGTGCCCTTGCCCACCAATAGTGTGTGGCTGGCCTTCTGTATTTTAGGTATTTGTTCTCACATCTTTAGAGTATATACTCAGATTTGCCGTCTAGACCTGTGAATAGGAAGTTCAGTAACCACATGCACCAAGCAGGGAGGGGAGGAATCTTCTGGGTGTTTGGCTCCCTTGAGCTGGGAATGAGATCTCTCCGCAGTCAAGTTTGTTTTCTCTTTGGTGACAAAGACCAATAATTTTTGGGGCATTTTTGTTATCCATATTAAAAAAAGCTTAATTGATAGTCATGTCTTCTTTGGGAGTCAGACATTAAAAAAAAAAAAAAAAAAATAATGGTGAATAGAAACTAGATGAAACCAAACTCAACAAATAACCTATTAATTACAAAAAAGACAATTAGTTTGAAAGTTGTTAATATTGATTTCAACTTCACAGTATTTCAAATTTGTTTTACGGTTTACAAACATTTTATTCTAATCTGGATGCAAGTATGCAATAATGTGCTTTTGTTAATGGATTAGAGAAGCTGAATGTATTAGCTTTGCTGAATAAATATATCTGTATTATTTACATATAAAGAAGTGTTTTGCTTTTTGGAATGAATGGTGTGATGCTTGACGAAAATTGTACTGTTTGGAAATATTATCCAAAAACCTCATGTGTTAAGTTTTCATTTATTTAAGTAAAATGTATCATTTGTTTTCATTCAAAATTGAATCATTTTGACTTGCACAGCTTTAGTTAAAACACATCTGATGCTTATGCTCGAGGCAAAAAAGACTAATAATGAACAAACTATTAAACCTACAGAGTAATGAGTACTGAACATTAAAACAGGTGCGTTATGGGAACTACCATATGTTTTCAGCTGAACTTTGCTCAGAATTCCTATAAACTTCCACTGGTATTAAAAAGTAAACTGTTACTCTGCAACCGATCTTCACTGATCTAACCTGTGCAGATAACAGATGTCTTGAAGGCCCTTCCAGCTTTTTTTCTTCCTAATGAAGTGTTAAAAATGAAGCCTATCGTCTATTCTCCTGTGCCCTTTTTTATCACTTTCTGAGTAAACAGAAAAGTGATTTATTACAGGGCAGTTGCCCACGTGGTGACGTTTTGGATGTGATCATCAAAATACTCCACGCTGGTTGTTCCATTTTCTGTATTGAATGTGGCAGAAGTTAGCATTTCACAAGGACACACTGTATAATCTGCAGAACTTCAGTACTCCTGTCTGAGTGTGCTGCTGCAGGAGGTCGCCCAAGTCCACGACACAAACTTTAAATTCCTTAATCTGTATAAATCTAAAGGTTTCTATTGGGGAATTTTCTCAAAAATATTCTTGGAAAGAAGCAACAAACAGTGCAGAGATGTAAGCTTTCACGTAAGCTGATGTTCAACCAGTTCCAAATATCTATCCTAATGCCCCATCCCTGGAGGCTTCCAGGGCCCAGATGGATGGGAAGCTGGGCAACCTGATCTGGTGGTTGGCAATCTTGGTGGTTGTTAAGGTGCCTTCCACTTTCATCCATTCTATAATCTAGTATCACTTTCTTCCTTAAGAGTAGCATCTTTAAAGTATGCAAACTGTAGAAGAAAGCAAATCAATAACCAGAAGCAGGATGCCTATTTTCAGTCTCTTTTTTTGGGTATCATTTAGTAACATGGCAAAGGAAGTTGCTGACTATCAAGAAGATGACAATGGGACCACTGAAAATGTTTTAGATTCCTACATCAGGAAGCAGTAAAACTCATTAATTTAGGGCATTACTCATAATAACCTTTTTGTTTCTGTCACTTCTAAGTCCTTCTGTTGGTCTTTTTTTCCTCTTTTTCAGTTTGCTCATAAAACTGATACATGTCTCACAGCTTACCCAAATGTTCCTGATTTGGGTAATTGTCATCAACATTTTTAAAAATACATATATAGTAGCCTGTCAGCTCATGAAGGTTAATTGTTTACAAAGCATATTAGCAAACAAGTGACTATCTGTATACAAGGTTTGTGGTGATAGAAGAAAGGGGAGTTGAACTAGATGGCCATTGGAGGTCCCTTCCAATTCCATGGATTCTATGATTCTACATTTGTGTAGCATCTCTATGAATCATGTATTGACCTGCATGCAGAGATCTGTATCTCCGATTCTGCCAATGCTAGAAATATTACATCTATTACTCTATTGGAGCTGTAGCAGATACATCAAAGTATCTCAGCAAACGCAGTAAGTTTCAAACTATGTAGTTTTTAAGTTCTTCTTCTAAAATTCTCAACTTCCTGAGTAACTTTACAACTCTTCTGCATAGGAGCATGAGGGGTTAGAGGGGGAATTCTCACAATTCTAGTTTCTCTCTTTATAGTCACAGAATCACAGAATGGCCAGGGTTGGAAGGAACCTCAAGCATCATGAATCTCCAACCCCCATGCCACACGCAGGGCCACCAACCTCCACATTCAATACTAGACCAGGCTGCCCAGGGCCCCATCCAATCTGGCCTTGAACACGTCCAGGGATGGGACATCCACAACCTCTCTGGGCAGCTGTTCCAGCACCTCACCACTCTCTCTGTAAAGAACTTCCCCCTGACATCCAACCTAAATCTCCTCTCCCTCAACTTAAAATCACTTCCCATTGTCCTGCTGTTACCTATACTTTCACAAAGTTGATTCCCCTCCTGTTTGTGGGCTCCCTTTAGGTACTACTGGCTGCCATGAGGTCACCCCACAGCCTTCTTTTCTCCAGGCTGAACAAGCCCAGCTCCCTCAGCCTGTCTTCATAGGGGAGTCCCCTGATCATCTTTATGGCCCTCCTCTGGACCCTCTCCAACAGCTTCCTACAGTCCTCTTACACATAGCTGTTTGTATTCACTGAGGAGTGCTACACGAACACCTCATTTTGCATAAGACTATTCAGCTTGATGATTTTACTGTTTTTGTTTGTTTGTTTTTTGCATGCTTTAAGAAAGATGAACTTGATTCTATTTCACTCTATTCGAGGGAGCTTCTTCATAAAAATGATGGGATGCAATTTAGTGCTGTTTAGTGGATCATAGAGGTTAGAACATACAGGTGATAGAAGTACAAAACACTAAAACAGACCAGTTATAACTCATCTGTGAACTATGTAAAATCTTTTGTTGGTCTCCATTTGCCTCTTACTGGATAAAGGCTTTTAAAGTGCACACTGCAAACAATTTTATTCTTCTTTTAATTGTTTTTGTCAGCAAGGGAGCTCAGTGTGACAGGAGTCAGACACATGATTTTGTGACTATTTTTTATCTCAAACTGAGTTGTTTTTAATCTTCTATATTTTGATTAGAATATAAAAACACTGTAGTGATTTCATTTCATGATGCTAGCATGGAGACAAGGCAAACGTGAATGCTGTCTACCACTTCCTGGTGTCTTCAGTATAATTCTATACTGAAAAAGTTATTTCAGATCTATTCTACTGTTAGGGTATTTTAATTCTGGGAGCAAACCAAATTGTCTGGTATATAAGGAAATGAAATATGTTTTCTACTTTAACTGTAGAAAAGTAAGGCTATGAGTTAATATTGGACTGAAATATACATATTCTCCCAATGATGTGTAAGATGTGTAAATAATGACAAAAATTCTACAATGAAACTGTTTAAATTTGTTTGAAAATGTAATCTTAAAGCATTGAGAGGGGGAAATCTGTAGTAACAGTAATCTGATTACTCTGAACATTTAGCTGTATTGGAAGCAATAGACAGCTTTCTGTTAATATTGCAATCTCTCTGAGGATGTTCCTGATATGGGAAAAATATAAAATAATTGTAAGAGAAGACACACTGTTCTCTTTTTTTCCTTGCTGGGCTTACTGTGGCACTTAATTTATTCTTTCTCTCTTTTAGATACCTAAGGAATAGAAATATTGTCTTTTAACATATACTCTCCAGCTCCTTGGACAATAAAGTTATAATTCTGCTTAAATGATGATGTGTTACAGAAATAGCAGGGTTTTTTTAATCTACTCAATGTAAATGTTACCTGTGGAAATGGAATTGTGGGGAATGTATACGTTGTTGAAAGATTTGAAAAGAGTTGAGACGCTTACTGGGAGAATAAGGGGAATTAAGAGGTCTTTTCTGCGCCACCTCCTTTCCTCTTACCATAATACTGTTAATTCACAATATCCTAGCCTCCTGTAAAATGCCTTGTCCAAAAATAAGTGGTGGCAAATAACACATTGAAGTACACTAAGATGTAATGAGATTCTGGGTTGTGCAAAAGTTAAAATTTGGATATCCCTAGCTTTTCATGTGTACAGATGATAATCTATTTGATTTTACAGTTCAGCAAACTGAGAACATCCTTTCTACCCCACTGTGAGAAATATTAGAGGCAAGGGAATCCAGAATCAAAACATGCAGTGTTGTAAATTATTAAAGAGGAGCTGTTTGTCCTGCTTACCCATTGATTGTACATAGGAATGGGTTGGCATGGTGAGCTTGAACCAAAACATCAGTTAGTACTGTCAAAATGACTTATTCATGAGTAGTAGGCAAATATCTGCCTGGAATCCTTCTTTGATCTGGAATCCTATGGTAAGCTAAATGATTTCCACTGTCACTTTACCATTAAATTATGAATGTTAGACTGCATCACATTATCTGTATGCATGTGTAACTAAAAAATAATCAGCGTTTCTGTAGAAGGAGACAGTCTTTACGACGAATAGCATTTTTGTACCAACATAGGTAAAATCATAAATTTCATGCTGATTCTTGATCTTTGTATGTCATGTGCTTATTCCTCACTTTACGTTTTGTTCACATTTTGGCAGTATGCGTACCATCAACTGATAACTTAGCTTCTGCACTTATGTTATTGTTCAGATGGATGCTTCAGTATTTCCAACACCAGGCTATGCATTTACAATGTACTGTGCTTAGTATGTTCTCCCTTTTTAAGTATTAGTCTCATCCTAGTAGATACTAGGAATCACAAGATTTTTGTGCTTTGTTTTTTTATTTATTTTAGTAATGGAAATGCAAATATATCCAGTGCGTTTCTCAGTCTTCTCATGTATCTTATTCATTCATTCAGTTTGCATTTCATAAGCATAGTTTTGCAAAATCTGTACTAGTCTGTACGGGAAAATAAAAAACCCTAAAACTCAGTGGTACACAGCTGTCTGGATTTTAGTATAGCTTTGGAAGAAAATACCACTACTTTAATCATATCTACTGCTGATGCAATTCACTTCATAGCAATAGGATAAAGACCCTAAGTTATGATGTTGTATGAATAGCATACAAATTGCAACTCAGCCATGGATCTGAATTTGTTTTATAGATTGGAGTCTAACAGAGGGCATCTGTAGTGTGGCATCAAATCTCACGTTATAGCTACTGAAGATCAAGTCAACAGTATCAATAATGTAGAGTTCAGAGAGTACAAACCCTAAAGTGAGATACTGACCCACAGCTGATTGAGTACTCTTTAAACTGCAATAATCCTGCTTGCAAAATCTCTGATAATAGTGGCAGGTCTGACGTGCATTGTAGATGGCTGAAGTTTTATCTGCAGTTTATAAGATGAGAATAAGTTCTTATTCTACATCCATTTGATAGCTGGTGCTGCCAGTTATGCTACTTTCCAGAGGGACTGTGTGTAGAAACTTGACTACTCATGCCAAATAGAGCATCATGTAACAAGGTGAATAAACAAAATCTTGTAAAAGGTTGAAATTATCTAGTGCCCCAATGACATTTCCCTTCCCAGAATTATGCTGAAGACCTGGGAGATTGCTGATGATACAAAGCTGGGAGGAGTGGCTGACAAACCAGAAGGTTGTGCTACCGTTCACCTGGACAGACTAGAGAATTGGGCGGAGAGGAACCTGATGGGGTTCAACAAGAGCAAGTGCAGAACCCTACACCTAGGGAGGAATACCTGCATGCATTAGTATGGGTTAGTGGTTGAGTTGCCAGAGAAGAGCTCTGTGAAGAAGGATCTGGGGGTTCTGGTGAACAGCAGGTTGTCTGTGAGTAAACAGTGTGCCCTTGTGGCCAAGGATGCCAATGGTAACCTGGGGTCCATTAAAGAGGGCATGGCCAGTAGGTTGAGGGAAGTATTGCCTTACCAGGGAAGATCTAGGGGGAGGAACATCTGGAATACTGGGTTCAGTTCTGGGATCTCAATTCAAGAAAGACAGGGGACTTCTATCAGTCCATCAGAGGCTCACAAAGATAAGGGGCCTGGAGCAACTCCCTTATGAGGAAAGACTGAGAACCCTGGGGCTGTTCAGCCTGGAGAACAGAAAGCTGAGTGGGGATCTTATCAATACTTACAAACTTATAATGCTTATTAGGCAGAGCTCTTTTCAGTAGTGTGCAGTGACAGGACAAGGGGTAATGGGTACAAACTGGACACTTTCCCATGCAACTTATTTAGCAGGGAGTGGTTGGACTGGGGGATCTCCAGAAGTTCTAGTCTGTACAATTCAGTGATTCATTGGGGTGAGAATTTCTGCTAGAAATAAAGGATAGAAAAGTTGTCTGTCTCATCTGGACTGTTTTATTTAAATCTTTGTTTAAAGTTTGGTTTCCTTTGTGTGTCAAGGTTCTTTTGTTATGCAGCATTCCCTCACTTATAACTCACTGGTGTCATCTTGTTAAAAGGTCCCTTCCAAGGAGAACTGAAAAATGCACGAGAGTCAATGTGGGAACAGGTTGCTTCATGCAAAGGAATGTGATGCAGAAAACACAACCTAGTAAAACAATCAAGAGGGTGAGCAAAGTATTTCATGAGAGAAAAAGATTTTAAGTTTGGCTTTGAGTTAGTGAGAAGCTCTTAGAGCAGTAAAAAATGAGGAAAGCAAGCCTTTTGCTAACAAGTCTCTGCATAAAAAAACCTAAGTTAGTGTAGGAGATAATGTACCTGAAAGTGGTTTATTATGTCTTTTATTGCTGAGAATTAATATGAAAATATGAACGGGGTAGGAGGAAGAAAAACTGAAGTGTAGATGTAGCCTGTCATTTTCATCTCTGCAAGAAGGAGGATTTCTTCTGTAATGCTCTCACACCCATTAGAAAACATTTTAAAGTGTATATATTCCTATATTTGCATATGACATTTTTTCTTGTGAAACCACTTATAAATGGCTACAACCATGCACTGTGGGAGGAGGGATATAAACGTTAGTAATGGAGAATACAAATGCCTACAGACATAAAAGCGTGCTCCTTCCTACGCTGCAGGACTGTTCCCTGCAGAGGAGTTGTTAGTAGTGTGCTGACAATGTTCTTTTTTTCTCTCAACATGCAGAATCATGAGCCCATTGTCAGCATAACTTCTGTAGGGGATTGGTTGCCAGAACGTATCCCCTTTCTTTTATTTTTGACAGATAAATGGGAATTAGGCCTGTGACTATGACAACCTAACCCAAATCTTTGGTACATTGATATGTCCAGACTCATCCAGGAAGAAAAAGCAGGAACAAAAAGGCAAACCAAGCAAGTCTAATAACTGAAGGTTGCTGTTGGGTCTCTGAAAGGCATCATCTTAGCTATAGACTTTCTGTGGAGGGGCAGAAGGTTAGTGGTTTGGAGAAGATTAACGTTACAAGGTAACTTGCATCAGCATAGTGCAGAACTCATACATCTCAAAGGGAGAAAAAAAGTCACTAGAATTTATTAGAACAATGACATTACAAATGTCTTCCAGCAATGATGTAATAGGATATCAAGTACATGTGGAAAAGGAAGTGGAAAGATGGTGATGTAATAATGTTCCAAAGTTTTATAAAATGACAAACAAATAGAGGTCAACTTCTGGGAGTCATCTCTGCCCTTGGACTTGGAAGAGACTTATTGTTTCGTATTTTTCAGTACTTAAAATGTTGAAAGAAGATGAAAGCATCAAGATTAACCCTTAGTTAAATTTGTTTCATCTCACTGGGGTCATATAAATGCAAATTCGTAGCAGATATCACCTTTTAATTGTAACGCAGAACTGTATTGATTAGCTTCTCACAGTTCAATAGCTGACCTGACATTGAGCCAACAGCTGCAGCAGAATACTTTGTCACTGTATTATGTATTCACCTGTTGTGAACACTTTTATAAATGCAAATAGAATTCACATAAAAATCATAGAATTTGATAATGGCTTGGGTTGAAAGATGATTCAAACCCTCCACCATGGGCAGAGTTCACAGCCACTAGAAAAGGCTGACCAGGGCCACATCCAGCCCTGGTCTGGGAGCACCTCTGAGCATGGGGCATCCTCAGCTTCTCTGAGCAGCCTGTGCCACACCACACTGAGTAAGGAATTTCTTCTGAAATCTTAAATCTCCTTTCTTCTACTTTAAAGCTATTCTCCTTTGTCCTATCAATATCTATGCATGTAGATTTAAATTACAATCCCTTCTCCTCACCCTGTTGCCCCCCCTCTGATGCAGCTCAGGATACTGTTGACCTTCTGGTTCTACAAATATTCACTATTGGCTCATATCCATCTTTTTGTTCATCATGTCACCTAAGACGTTCTCCACAGGGCTACTCTCAAGGAGTTCTTCTCCCAGTGTGTTTGCTTTGCCTCCTGCATCAGATGAGAGTTTTCAGCAGTGTTAACAGTGACAAGAGTAATATAACCATGAAATACCTTTCAGCAGTGAGGAAGATAGGTCTTCCTAAGCAGGAATCTGTCTGGATTCCTGTGCTGCTTATCTATAGGTAGTAATTTTTATATATTTTTATGTGTATTTTTATAGTATTTTTATAACATCAAACATGGGAGTTTAGCTTATTAGATGCATGCTGGAAGGTTTGTATTCAGTGCTCTTTGGCAGTGTTTGAGGGAAGTCGCACTGACTCCAGATCTCCGGAGTGTTACTGGCTTAGGCTGGGGTTTTGCTTGTGAGAGGATTGCCCTCCTTTAGAGTTGCTACCACTAAGAAATCTTGGTTAAAATCTTACTCACGAAAGCTGGTTTTGTTTTTTTTTTTTCCTTCTTCCTCTGCTCCCCACTCACTAGTAGAAAGAAGGACTTGGCTTTCCATGGATAACAAATTAAATTAAGAAAGCAACTGCCATTTAATGATTTTTCTTAATGATTGGCTACTGCTGTAATAAGTAATTATCCTTTTTGTGCTTTAAAGCAATTAATTATATGTGTCAACTTAAGTGCACTTCCACAGCTACAAGTTGAGAAGTACTAGTGTTGGAAGGGCAGGGGTGTCAGCTCCTTCTCTCATCACTTACAGATGGAAAGTGGATTTGAATACATTTGTTGTGCTCACCTCTGTTTGCCTGAAACAGCTTTCTTCTTATATCTGCCTGAACTAAAAAATCCTCTTACAATAGCTAGAAGCACTGAATATGAAAATCTCGATACTGACAAGGTTGGCACCTTACTTAGCGTGTTTGCAAATCCTTCTTTTTTCTTTTCTCTTTCTCCTCATGTTGAAATCAGAAGTCTTGGCACACTACATGAACAGACAAGCTCTGACTATACAGTTTTAAAAAGCAGCTTAGTAATCACAATGACTGGGAGCCTGGAATATTTTTGCAGTCCCTTGGCTCTTATGAAGTATGTGCCTTTCACTAGTGGAGAAAACCTGTGAAATATGGCCAGGTGATACATGAATATTGGATGATTTAGAGTCTGTCGCACTCAAGAAATAATCACACAGAAGGACGGTCTATTGCCAGGGTTTAGTGTATTTAACATCAAATGCTCATAAACTTACTAAAATTTAAATTGCATCCCTAATTACCAAATACATCTCATCATTTTCTGTCACTCACAGCACAAATGTGAAAAGTTGGCAGAGTTAGAGCACTTTCCTACTCTGTTTACTGAAGGGCAATCTTTATGAATTTACCTCTGGAGAGTAAAAGACTCCTTACTGCAATGCTAGATCAACTTCTCTGTCTTCTCTTGCATACAAATACTTTTCCTGATGCTTCATTATAAAGTGAACTGCTTTGGAAGCCTCCATCACTTTATATGGGTAGCAGTATTGAATGATTAAATCCTATTGTCTGCACTTCCTGTAGAAGTCATTAAAGTGGAAAAGCGCTACCTCTAAATTGAAATTCTGCCTTCAAGGTCATTATCATTTTACCTCTTCTGCCTTGTCTGACACATGCTGGTATATACTGTAAGAGTAAAAAATATACCCAATTTCCAATTAAAAAAAAAAAACCAACAAAAAAACAAAGCCGTAAAATCTGTCTAGCTGGAAAATGGGAAGATATCCATCAACACATAGCAGATTGCTCTCAGAGCCTGAAGTTTTCACGTCAACGACCAATAAAGTCAATCTCAAATCCTTCCATTTCCCCCCTTTTCCATGCATTGTTGCTTCTTTATCAGCAGATTTGTATAGTTGTGATGATGAATATCAGTCTGATTCCACATCTTTCACTAGAATAACCCCCAAAATATAACTTGGAATGTGTTCCTTAAGCTTTACTTATTCACCACTGCCTCAGACTTGTTTCTAACCCTGAACAATGATTATAGTGATAGCAATGATATGTTGGTAACTTTGGCAGGAAATATCTGATTTAAACACTCAAACAGAAATGATCCTGTGTATTAGACAGCATGCATCAGCAACTGTTATTTTTCCAGCATTAAATACAGATTTAGTAAAGAAAAATTAAGTATGTTGACATCCTCATACAAAATCTGTGTTTCTACAGAAAATTATTTGAGCATCTTCAGTGAAATTGATCTATTTGAGGGTGAGAAATAACCTGCTGGTGTAGTGAGTTATGAGCTGTAGTAGTGTGTGCTACTTGCTTGTAGCTAAAGGAGCAACCTGAGGGAGCTCACTTTCACAGAACACTTACCATCTCATCTGAATGCTTTTGGAAGTCCTGAGAACAATTAAAACGTAGTGCAGATGAGTTGATCTTCCTCCACCTGGAAGATGCTGAAAATTTTGAAATTTATCACACTTCAAAAGTATTCTGGATTTTTTTTTTCCCATAGCTAATGTGCTTAATTTATTAAATTATTTCATGAAAAAAAAATAAATCTCAAGTTTAGTAATAATGGTAAAAGTTTGCAATCCTGTGGAGTGGCATATAGCCTTCAGGCTGTGGCTTGGACATGCCTAGTGCAGTGCAATTGCTGAAGACCGCATGCGTATTCTCTCTGCTCCCCTGAGCACCTCTGGATGCAATTAAGACAGGTGTTTTTTTTTGTTTTTTTTTTTCAGGTATAAAATCCATTCTACGTTCTATATTGGGATTAGAGTAAAGAAATAAGTGGCCTGACATAGCAAGAAAACCACATAATCTCTTCATCAAACAAATAACATACCTTATCTTTCACTATCAGCCTTTGTGAATGTAATCATCTGGAAAGGATTGAGTGTTAGGAGAGATGCTTGAATTTCAATCACTGTTCTCATCTAAACACCATGAACAACAGTGCTGCTGCAGAAAGGATGACTTTACCTCTAGCTGTATGTGTTACCCTAATCTAAAAAAGCCAACCAAATACCAATAATGCTAATACATCCAAAGGCGTTACCTTGTTCTTGGAAGCCCAGTTTTAAGAGGCTTATTCAGTGCAGATTTTGTGAGGCACAAACTAGTGGGAGGTGAGAGTATCATTTTATCCTTTAATCTTAATCTCAGCTGTCATGTCAATGTGAGAAAATAAAACTTGGCTCTGCAAGGAATTTTTTAAACGTTCTTAAATTTGATTCATATTTAAGTGATATTTCCAGTGGTTCTAATTTTAAGTGATTCATTTATAAGCTGTATTCATCATTTATTTATTAGAATGCAAAGACAATTGGGTTGTGATTTCTTCTTTTCTCTGGGTTTCTTCTGAAAGGTGTGTTGCTTATTGAATCATAAGGGGAAAAAAAATAAATTACTGCAGTGACTTAAAACTGTTATATTTTGAACGTTAACCAACTAGGTGTTTTTAGCACACAACTTTGTCTTCGGCTACTGTCGTCAAAACAGAATGAACCAGGGTTACATATTCTGCAGAGCAGATGAGATCACACCTGACCTGCAAAAGTCTTAATGTTCCCAGCCACCAGCCAGCTGTCGCTTTTCTCTGACACTGTGGCTTGTCACAGACAGGCTGCTCATAGCAGGTCCCATTTGTGCTTAAAACAAGACCTGTTGCCTGTTTACCGTATTGAACTTTAGTGATCTTCCAAGGTACTCGAGTTATTTGAAATCTGTGCACACACAAAGACTTTTCCTTCTTTTTCTTTGCAATCAAGTATAATGGTAGTTGTTTATTATTAGATTTATCTTCAGGTTTTTACAGTCTCCTTTCCCAATTGCATACTATTATCACCTCTTTATGCTAATACTCTCCCTTGCTGCCTGGATTATCACCCCTCCATTTATCTTCTTATCGTGTGTGATCTGCGGTACTCATTAGCTTCCTATTCTCAGATCACTTTTTGCCTTCTCAGCATGTCAGATGACCCTTTTATCGCTCAGCCATGTTTCAAAATCAGCTCAGAATAATGCTTTGTACTTCTTTACTGTTTCCTAAGCTTTTTATTTCTTTGCTGCTTATTATATCTTGCTATCCACTTCTCTCCAACAAGCCTTGTTTTAATGCCTACTCAATTAAATCAGGGGTTTGTTTGTTTGGTTGGTTGGTTTTTTTTTTTTTTTTTTTTTTTTGCTAGTACTCTCAGTTGCTTTCATTGCTAGGCTAGTACACTATTGATTTACATGGTTCAATATATCAGAGTATATATTTCCTAGTGAATTTCTTTCTCGATCACGTCCATTTAATCCACCTCTCTTCCAGTTTCCTCTTCAGATTAGACTTGGTATTCATGAAGCCAACAGTACATTAACTGCTTAACTCATTGGTTCTTGCACTTTACAAAGTGCTTCATCCATAATCTTACACATTCTGCCTGAATTCAGCCGACTTGCATTTCTTGCTCTGGATATGGCTACTTAAAGCACTTGTTTAATGTATATTTTAGACAATTTATATGCCTGAGTTAATACTTTCGAGGCCACTGCATAAAATGTTTTCAGCTCATTGGCTTCAAGGTACTTAAACTTGTATATCTTAAAGCTGCCTTCCAGTTTTATGATACCTCATGTTAAATAATGAACATTTTAAAAAGAAATTGTGATTTTTTTTTTTCCCTAAAGATCTTCTTATTAACAGCGTGGGTTTTTATGACTTGTAGGCTTTTATGTAGGAATCCTTTTCAAAAAGAAACTTTCCTTTATCCATGTTAAAAACGCCTTCAGTGTCACGCAGGTATTGATAAATCTGATTTTCCTTATAAAGGATTTTAGAATAAGCAAACCTGTGACTGAGTTTAGAGCAGGAATTAAATACTTAATATTTTAAGTAGCAATTTTAGGCATACATACAATGGTTTGAATTGGAAAGCACCTTTAAAGAGGGTTTCAGCCCTCTGCTAAGGGCAGGGACAACTTCCACCAGGCCCAAAGATCCATCCAGTGAAGCCTTGAATGTTTCCAGGGATGAAGCATCCACAGCTTCTCTGGGCATGCAGTTCCTTGCTTCCCTCTATGTAACTAATTTCTTTCTAATGTCTAATTTAAACCTACTCTCTTCTAGTTTAAAACCAATAGAATAATAATATGTTGTTTTAGTTTTTCTGTTATTTTAAAAGATTTTCAAGTAGTGGAACTTCTACCAGTTCTGGATTACATGGGAATTCAGTGATCAGCATAGATTCTGAATTAGTGAAGCAGTGTATTTGAATAGTTATCCTAAAATATATTGTTTCTTAATGTTTTTGGAGATTTTCTGTGTTTGGACTAGATGTCCTTTCAAGGTCCCTTCCAACTATTAGGACTCTGATTGTAGTGGTCTAACAGTTATTTAATTCTCTGACTGTAATATTTAGGAGGAGAGGTTGTGGTAAGCTTTGTTCATCAGAGGGAATAATGGGTTATAAACCTATTTCTCTGGTATTGATAAGAAAGCCCACTCAAAATGGCTGCAAAATACAGTGACAATAAAAAGTTCCATTGCCACTGGAAAGCAGGAATTGGAATCTTCTAAAATGCTTTGTATGTTCTATTGACCTTATGCTTATGGGTGCTCTGCTGACAGTGTTAGAGAAGCAACATAAAGGCTACTGTCAGACACAAGGGATAGAGTTTGAAGACCAGTCAATGATAAACTCCAAGACTGCCCCTCATTCTAGAGGCTACTACTTCAAAGTAATAAGGAGGTAAATTAAATCTGATTTTGGAATTGGCAGTATTTTCCACTGAAGGAGGCAAGCCTCTGCATCTGAAGGAAATAGATACATCATCTTGGTTTACATTTACCACTGCCATTAAAACAGAAAATCTGCAAACTGTTGCAAGTAATACTGTGAATATTTTTCAGAAAAAAAAAAAAGATAATAACAACTCTCTTCAGATAATGGCTTCTTTCCCATAAAATATGTCAGAAAAGGGATATGGTGGTATGTCAGAACTTTACTGGGTTTTTTTTCTTTTCCTGAAAGGATGAATGTTTGCAGGAGAGAAGTCCAGTCATCTACTCATCATACTGTATTGCAGAGGATATACACTGAATTTCCTTTCATATCTAGTGATGAGTAGCAGTGCTACAGTCTATCTAGATGAGAAGTTTAATGCGGAATTTAAAATCTAGTGTAGAGCTGCTATGAATTTATCATTTTTTCCCTCTGCAGTGACAAATGTAATTTGGAATCATGTTATAGTTTTCTTTTTCTTCCTGTAAATCTGTGATTTTTTTTTCTCCATCAACAAGTTTTCTGAAAGTAAAAGTGGAAACTACAGGAGATAAATTGGATTTTCCTTCCTTTCACAAAACAAATGCAGAGAGGGGCTAGTGAAATGCATATTTGTGTACAGCTAAAAATCACCATGAATTCCCATCTTGCTTGTGCCTACACATTATTAGATTTCTCACATTATTCATGGATAAGTAAGTGCAGTTGGAGTTGCTCTACTAGACAAAGGTTCATAAATCAAAACAGAAATTCAAGTGTATTTTGCTCTCTGTCATTTCTCCCACTACATGTATGTATTTCCTTCAGAAAGCGTCACATAGAAAACAGTATTAAAGAATTCCAACTCATCTTCTGTATCTAAACATCAGATGCATGAATAACAGATCTACTTCTTTTTACCACATCAAATATATGCAGCATCAAATGAAAATTTTTGTAAATTGATCGTAAGAGAAACTTTTTTATTTTTTTTATATAACTCTAATTAAAGGACAACTTCTTACCTAAAGGAATATATGGGATAATACACAGGTTAAAGCTTAGGTCACATGGCATTAGAATCTGCTCCAGATTTGCCATCAGGAAAGTAGTTAAATGTTGTTATGCTTAAATATTGGGATTCACAACTCAGTTACAGGACATCCATCTGTATTATAGGTGTCCCCACATAGTTCTAGTGACAAACAAATGAAAAAAAATTAACTCATTCTACATTGAACTCTTGACCTCTTTTGAAATTTCTAACTCAAAGTTCATTGTTCAATACCTGTTGCCATCTTATTCACAAGAATCAGTCCTTTGAGATCAGATGTTGGCCACAACCACTGCTTTCTAAAGAACTACTCAATGGAGAGGGACTAGGCAACATTTTGACCCCATTCTGTTGTCAGTTACTTTGTTCTCTGCTTGTGCTGTTCCTTGATGCTAATTGTACTGGCAGAGATAAGAAGAGAGATGATGGACCTGGTTGACTCACCTGACAGTGATTTTCTCAGACATAAAGTTAACAGCTGAGTGTCCTGTAAGTGCCACTGGCAAAATCAGATAAGAAATGAAATGATTTGCTATTAAACATAGCAGATGAAGATGAATTACCACTATGCAAATAGTGAAAATAATGTTCCAACACCAGCTTTTGTACTTCTTTGATATGAATCATTTTCTTTTTTATTCCTCTGCATATCCTAAACACTGTTCTTCTCTTCCAAGTTGTATTGCTAGCTTCATATTCTGTTGTGAAATCTATGTAACATACAAAAGTGACATACAGAAGATAAATTCATTTGGTATGTGGGAAAGATATCACTTCTGCAATACCCAACTAGAGTGGAACTTCAGTGTGCTTTTCTGAATTTCAGCACTGCTCCCATGTAAGTTTTGACTTTAGCCTTCTTGTATCATAGAATCATTACGATTGGAAAAGACCCTTAAGGTCATCTAGTCCAAGCACTGACCCATGCCTACCAACCCATGTCCCTCAGTGCCACATCTACCTTTTTCTTGAACACCTCCAAGGATGGAAACTCCATCACTTCCCTGGGCAGCCTGCTCCAATGGATTACTACTCATTCTGAGAAGAATTTTTTTTCTCAGTATCCACGTCAGGGAGACCTCTGAAAACCCTTATTCCAAGTGATCATGCCTTTACTGCCTAATAATGAAATTAGCATGCCTTCATGATCATTTTAGTGAGAACTATTGGTGATCAGTGGATGGCTGGACTGAGTGATCCTGTGGTTCTATGATTCTATGATTCAACTTACCATGAAGTCCAGCACAGCAGAACAATCTAGGATGTGAATAGATTTAGAGTTCGTGTCTGTGTTTAACAGAACTACAGCAGCTGGAAGTATATTTTGCTACCTGCAACTTCTTTTAAGTACACCTGCATTCTTTTGGGATGTTGATTCAGAGAAGCTCTTTAAAAGGAACCTCTTTATCCTTTGCTGATGAATTTAATTTGTACATTAGAAAGAGGATTTGCTTGATGTTGCTTCATGCACACTCATCACATAGCAATCAAGTGACAAAAAACTTCTGACTGCTATTGTCCTAGACAACCTTTGTTCACTGGAACAGGTTGCCCAAAGAGGTTGTGGATGCCCCATCCCTGGAGGCATTCAAGGCCAGGCTGGATGTGGCTCTGGGCAGCCTGGTCTGCTGGTTTACAACCCTGCACGTAGCAGGGGGGTTGAAACTAGATGATCATTGTGGTCCTTTTCAACAGAGGCCATTCTATGAACTGAAGGTTAATATCTTATCCTGCTAACGATCTCTTCTGTTTGCTTGATAGTTCATAATACAATCAACAGAAATTAACTAATACCTATGCATGTGCTCAGGCCTGCATGCATGCACACAGTACAAAAAGAATTTAATAATGGATACAGTGATGAAAATAAGTGAAATCCCCTTGACACTGTTCATTTGTTTGACCCTTTAAGCTAACATCAAATAGGATTCCCAGTGAGTTTCACGTTCCTTGGCAGGTAACCAAATGATGCACTGCGTGTCTGTAAGCCCATTTCCACACTACATTAGGAATTTATCAAAGCAAGTCAAATATCTTCTCTACAAAAATGAAAGAATCTTGAGAGAATTACCTGTCTGTGCCTCAAGTTCTGTCCCTACTTATGACTTATTGTCATGGTTTTATGATTTTTGGTCATCAGTATTCCATACCATAACATCATGTAATGCACTGGGGGGGGTATGACTTCTGCCGAATGTTCATCTGAGGGAGAAGAACTGCATTTCCCCAGGAGGCTTTGCGGTCAGCAAGGAGATATAACTCTGGGCAAGGTCACCTGATCCTTCTTCTTCACCTGCTCTTCGCTGTCTGTGCTTTGCCATCTGCACTTTGCCGTCTGCTTTTCTTCAGTCACTCAACTGGACTGCACTTCTCACCTCAGCATTGTGATGAGGTCTATCTACCATCCAGACGGACTCTCTCTCTCCTCTCTCTCTCTCATTGTATTTTTTTGCTAATACTATGTTTAGTAAAATCATTTGTTCCACCTCAGATTATTGCTCTTGTTTTCAAGTATTTTGGGGTCCCCTGTTTCCCCTTTCCCAGAGGTGCGGATCCGCAGATCCCTCCGCCCTGCTGGTCACAGAACCGGGCCGAACCAGCCCGTAAACCGTTGACACTTATAATTTCTCAGCATATATCCTTCAGCTGCTAGAGAGTTCACGATGTGACTTTCTTTGGTAATAAAAAGTGTTTTGTCTCTGTGAAACAGTGACTGTAGGATTACTGTACTATAATGCTCAACCAAGTTGAAGTGCTAAATTGCTGCATACATAATTCAAAACTATATAGCATATCTCTGCAAACTAATCTGAAGTTACTGCACATCACTGTGTTTGTGAGAAAGGGTACTTTGTATTCACATCTTTTGAAAGAGGTGCTATTCTATATACTACAAGAAGTAGTGACAGAAGCATTATACCTGTTATTATTCATATTTTAATAGATTTTATGTTTTTTCAAAGTCGTATGAATTACACGACTTTAATGTCATAATGCAAGAATGAAAGGAAAAGAAAAATAGCCAACATGAGTTAGTGGCTGTGCTTTTTAAATGTGGTATTTGCAAGAATTCATTGCAATTTTAAATACTTAGTTGGACTGTTGCTACATTATTTTTCTGATGACGAGATAATTCTTATTTTATGGATAAAACTGTTTAGAAATCTTGCTTGTAGAAAAGGTGTTTCTGCTTTACTGCTTGTGAATTTTAGAAATTCTTCATGGAATGAGCAAATATTTCACAAAGTTTACGTGAATACATTTTTGTGTATGATTATGCGTGATGCTTTATGCTTTGTTTTAGAGGGAAGTAGTTTTGTCAGACTAGACTGGAAAGAATTTTATCTCTGAGTCAATCATGGTAAAACTGCCAAAAGCAGCACAAAATCTCCTTCAGAGTAGTGATATTTTCCTGTTTCCATGAGAAGAAGAGCAAAAGGGCAGGGAAGCAAGGAGAACCATAGATGGTACAGCTTGTAGATCCTAATGCAACCAGGAACTATTAGGCCAGAAAGCTGATGTAGGGCCAGGAGCATCTCCTGTGTGAGGAAAGACTGAACCCTGGGGATGTTGTGGGTTCTGAGAAACTAGGAGAACTGAGAGGGGATCTCATCACTATTTGTAGATATCTCAAGGGTAGGGGTCAAGTGCATGGGTCCAGGTTCTTTTCAGCAGTGCCCAGTGACAGGAGCAATGGGCACAGGCTGGCGAGTGAGGTGATAAAGTCTCCTTCTCCAGAGAGATTCAAACTCACCTGGATGCTTTCCTGTCAATCCAGGGAACCTGCTTTATTGAGAATTGGACTGGGGGTTCTCCAGAAGTCCCTTCCAACCCCTACAGTTGTGTGATTCTGTGAACCCTTCAGATTTGGTGCTACTTCACACCATCGTGCCCTGCCTCTCTATGCCCACCCCGTATGCATTCCCATATTTTCTTGACTTTTTTTTTTAAGTCCCGAAATAGCTAGGGGTGCTATTTGTCTTTCTGTCCTGGCAAATTCCTTATTTTATTTGATGCTTGATAATGAATTTTCTAAACAGTTCATATGTAATGAATACTTTTGAAAATTTTGCTAAATTAATGATTCCATCCTGAACAGGAGGAAGCATGCACCCTGCATTGTGCTCCATAGCAATTAATTTATTAGTGGAGGCTTTTCCCTAATTAACCCTTTACCAATTATGTGAAAGTGTAAACATGTATGAATATATAAAGAGAAGTGCATGTTTTGCCATGGTTTGGACTGCAGTGGGGTAAATATCACGGAAATAGAGGGTACTGATAGAACTACATCATGGTAGGGGAATGCTTTGAATTTGCGTTTGAGATTCAAAGATGTAGAGATGCAACTTCTGTGAATTGTCTCTAAACTTACCTGTTTAGAGGCAAATATTGTTATTCCTGTGCTTTGCAGAAGTAAAACTTGTATATGTGAACCAGAAAATCTTTATTTGCAAAATTACTTTTTAAATCATATTTGTAGGAAAGCCAGTGTTTCAGTAGAATATTTCCTACAGTTTTATACCCAAGATGTTTTCCAAGAAGTGTGTTTGGAAGGCTTTTAGTTGCTTTCAGTCCATTTGCTAGCTTTCTTGTTCAAGAGCTACTCTGAAAGCCTCCTATTTATTATGTTGGCCCATGATGTCAGAGGTAGATGTTGGTAGTATGGCAGTAGTGGTTGAACCTCCCCACTGATATTCCATTACATTTTGTGGCCTTTGACACATGGCAGCAGAAGGGCACTCTAACGCCACGTCAGGATGATGTTTGACATGGGAATGTGTATGAAGTGAAGGTTTTTCACTGAATTCCTTCATGAAGAAAAAATGGAACATAATGACATTCATCAATACTTGCTGAATGTTTCTGGAGAACAAACAGAGAACGTGAGCACAGTAAAGTAGTGGAGAGTGGTGATATTCAGCAGTGACAACAGTATGTCACCTCCTGTGGTGCAGATTTTCACAAGTGTGACATGTAGGCTCTTGCTAGTTGCTGGTGAAAATGCATTGCTAATGGTGGTGAATATGTTGAGAAAAACTTGTTTTGTGGCTGATAGTTTTCTCAACCAAACATTGTGTTTTTTATATCATTTGTCATTTCCATGGAAATAAGAGGCTTCACTTTCAGAGTAACCTATGTATACCAAGGAGAAGCCACTTGTATAATTTCTCAGGCACAGAACGCAGCACAAGGACAGTTTTATTTGTAGAGGCGTAGTAATACAAAGGAGAACAGTTGTCAATTAATCTTGTATTTTTTTTAGTTCATTTAACCTGAAGTAAATGGTATCCTGATCATTTAGGGTGCTGCCTTTGGGAACTTGGGAGACATACTAATTCTCCACTTGGTCGATCCTGAATGCAAAACTATTAGCAACATAAAAGGTCTAACTGAAAATAACATGGTGGTTTGCACAGTGTCATCCTAAAGTATTTTTGTTTCTGTCCACTGAAGCATGTGAAGTTCAGGTGGAATGAGATTGGACTGCATCTGTTTCTGAAACCTCCTATTACTGCTGCTATTCTCCTACTGTCATCTCAGAATATTGCACTACCCAGAGTTTCTTGCATTACTTACAGTTATTTTTAAGGTGTATTTCTTTGTTTATTTCATGTTCTTCCTCCACATTAAAAAACTCCAGTGTCCCCTTTGAGTGCTATGAAATCTTATCTAGGGACCTCATTTTGTAGTCCTGGGGAAAAAAAGTAAATTTATCAGCTGTTAAAGTGAACAAGCAATAGGGAATAACATTTTCTTCTCTCTATTCCTGCAAAGTTGCTCCCTAGCCATGGCTCTCTCATTTGTGTTGCTCATAACTATCTGAAATTGGTCAGCTGAATATGAGCCAATTTTTAATATCGTTTTCTCCTCCTGCTAGCACAGCAATAAAGGGATATGAAGCAAGTTAAAGGAGCTGGACATTGACTCTTTTAAATATGAGTATCCATAGAAGATTTTGTATTCATTTAATAGTATTATTGTTGGTATGGCAGTAATAAAGGCAATTTAAGGTGATTCTAGGTGGTCATTTTGTTTGTTCATCCATTTACTTTGCTTTAGAATGATATAGTTCATCCTCCTCAACTTGTTTTGCAAGAGTTATTAAATGGTCTTTATGCATATCTCAGTAGAATCTAAATGGTCTTTATGCATATCTCAGTAGAATCACCGAAGCTTTCATTTTTATATCCTTGATTTATCCTTTTGAATTCCCTGTGACCACTGGACTGTAGCAAACAATCTGTATTTTTTTTCTTACCTCTAATACTGAGTGTGTGCTATTCAATAAAACTAACGGTAATTTTTTGTCCTTTATCTTCCTCTTCCTTCAAGTCTGCCTTCTGTGCTGTACATGATGTTGGTTAATAAGCTTAATATAAGAAGAGACACAAACGTATATGTTTGTGTGTGTAAATATATCTATATATATATACAGATAGATGTGAACTAAGTAGATTTATCCAATTCTGTTCCTAAATAACTGGTTTTAGGTCAAAAATACCTTTTTGCGTTCTAGAGTAAAAAGTATGGATCCTCATTTCTCTTGTACCAAGATAACTTCAAAATTTATCTTGTAGTTGTATGATTTGGATCTACCAGTTATTTATTTCATAGAAACCTAGAATGGCTTAGGTTAGAAGGGGTTTAAAGATCATCTAGTTTCAATCTCCTGCTGTAGGCTGGTTGACCCCCAGTAGATCAGGCTGTCCAGGGCCCCATCCAACCTGGCCTTAAGCACTTCCAGGGATGAAGCATCCACAACCTCTCTGGGCAGCAGTGCCAGAGCCTCACTACCCTCTGAGTAAATAACTTCTTCCTAACATTTAAACTGTATCTCCCCTCTTTTAGTTTAAAGTCATCCAGTACTTGCATTTGCTTTGATTTCTTGAGATGAAATTTATTTCTAATTTTACTGATCTGTGCAACTCATTGCTTGCCAGTACTTGGGTTTGTTTGAATTTCTTGTGATAAAACATTTTTAATTTAGAAGTTTTCACCAGCAGGAGGGGCAAAAAGGAGTACTGCCTGTAACTTCTTGTCTTGCATCTTTTATAGGGATGGAAGAATAAGGTAGGAATCTTCTATTCCTAACTTTAGAGTTTTCTCCCTCCTCTGCGAAGGTACAGCATCACCTTCAGAATAAAAGTCATCTGGCAACTCAGACCCATACTGAGCTAACCAGAAAATGTATATCATCCCTTGCAGAAGCTCAGAAATTTGTGCGTGGCTCCCCAAGGACATGTTTTATCAAAACAAAAGTATTGGTATAGCTTGAGGGGAATATTCTATTAACAATAAATATATTCTGCTTTCCTGAGCGCCCTGCATAATAAATGCAAATGCACTTACTCTGTTCAACATGATTTGTTTTTGAAAGCAACTCAAATATTCATCTTGCTTTGCTTTGCTAGTACTTGAGATATGAATAGTTAGTATCAAAAATTGTCAGTAAGCTTTTTACCCTGTTTCCCATTGTCTGTAAGCTACCCCTCTAACTACTGCTGCAGATGGAACTGAAATGCCTGTCACTCAATGATAATACCTTTGCCCTTGTTTGCATCTTGAATTAAATCTGCCCAAAGAAGTAATGCTGAGACTAACTAAATTGGTAGCTCACAGTGCACAGGAAATAGATTTCTGCTGTACATTATTTATCTCTCCTGTGGTTAAAGTCACTCTGCAAAGAAGCAGCAAAGTGGATCTGACTGAAACCCTCAGAAGAAGACCAGAGATGGGCTGAATGAATTTCTTGCTCTTGGTTTACCTCTTAGCACAGAGATGCATGTAACTGTTGGTGTGTAACAAATGTGAGTAAACAGGTACTTGGCAGTGCTGAGACACGTCTGCTGGGGCCTTTCTTATCCCTCCTATTTTTCATTATTACTGCCTTACTGTTCTTTACAGATTGCAAGCAGGAGGCACAAGGAAAAACAGAGATGCCTTTCTCCAAAAGAAATTATCAATAGAGCTGTGTAGGAGGTCTTAGAATAATGTAGCGAACTTTGTGAGATAAAGAATTCCTTTGAACGGATCTCAAGAGCCCATATCCCAATTCTAATTTCTCTATTGCTACACAAACACTTTAAATGAAAATTTAAATTCAATTAGCCAGACTTCTTTTCTCAAAAGATGTACTGCCCATGTGAATTTGGAATTTTTTTTTTTTTTCAGCGAAAAGTGGAGAATATTTCAGAAATATTGTTTGCTGTTTGAGTTCTCCAATGACTCAAAGTCCTTTGGAGCTAATTTTTTCCTCTCTTCTACTCTTGTATAGACCAGCTGCCCTGGAGTTGCACTTAAACTAATCAAGGCAAATTGGCCTTGGGTCTGCACTATAGACACCTCTGTCTTTTAGGGAAGGAAATGGGACAGGAGGATGAATACAACTCTTTGTCTAATGTGTGGTTTCTTGTTTTGCTTAGGCGGTATCCCCATATCTGCATTCTACAGAGTAAATCAAGCAATTCTTTACATATGTTAAAGAGCTTTGTGAAAGGAAATGCTCTGTTCTGAGTACTTTCATTGTTCTTGCTACCATTTGCAATCTAATGCCTAGCACTTAAATCTATCTCAATTAAGGATGTTTCCATTGACTTCGAGAATGCATTTCATCTGCATGTCCATTAATCACATCCTCGTTAACTTAACTATTATAAGGATGTTTGCCTCAAACTCATTAGTGGAATTTTTGTCCTGCTATCTACAGTGATTAAAGGGGGATTGTTTCCCTTACCCTTCCTGGGTAAACCATTAAGCATAGAAGCATTAATAACTTTAAAGTGTATGTGAGATGTTATCCCTTCTGAATTTTTTTCAATATTTTATATGGTGTCAGAGCCAGAAAACAGTTTGATAAATGAGCATGGCCAATGGAAAAGCAAACAATCAAGTAAATAAAAGTAAATTAAGTAAATAAAAATAAATAAAATTAATAGACTACTATATCATTGTGACATCCAGCATATTAGGCCATAGGACTTCTGAAATAATTTCTTTTTCTAAGCAATTATCTGAGAGAAGAATTGTCTCTTATAATCCTACATTGTCTCATTTTTAAAATTGTTTTAAATGGATGGAGAATCCACCATTGTGCTGACTAGATTTTTCAGCTGTTCTCTATTAAATTATCTTCCTTATTAAAAATACACATTATTTATATCCCAAATATATTCAACTACAATTTTTGTTCAGACTTTACAATAGGACATGTTAGAAGGTAGTTTCAATGCTTCTTGGTCAATCCTTTTGTTTCTTGGCAGAATCAAAAAGATGACCATTCCTCAAGTCAGGGTTGACACTGTCTAAATGATTCTTAACTAGAGTTTGTCTAAATTGTTCTTAAGATAATCAAATGATGCAGATTTCATAATCTTCTCAGTAAATCTATTCAAGTACTTATCTTTAGGAAGCTTTTTCCTGAAGACTAACTTAATCTCTGTTGCAGAAATATAAGCTGCTTATTACTTTTTTTCCATCTAGCATGAAGAACAAAAACGATTTCTTTTCTCCCCTCAGTCTTTTGTATTTGAAGACTATGCTCCTGTTCTTCCTCCTGCAATAAGCAGCACTTATTTGCTAAAGTTAAATTCCTTGTACTACAAATTTTTATGAGCTTTTTATTTTATCATGATTCTAGTCATCTTTGAAATGTTGCCATATTCCCAATACCAAAGGAAGTCAGCAGGCCTAATTATATTATATCCAGTTGAATAAGACTTTCTTTTTTTTTTTTTTTTTTTTTTTTTTTTAATATATTCAGTGCTAATATTAGCCTTTGATTGACTTCATTAGTCAAAATGACAAAGTATGCCATCCTGTCAAGTTCATTGGATGCACTTAGGTGCAATCTAGTTCTCGAAGACCTAGATTCAGTTTTATTCCCTGAAAAATGGAATGTGCCCAGGGCAGTCATGGAGAGAAATAATACCCAGGTTCTTGGGGACATATTTTGATTTTGCTGGTCTGAAATTTATTTCTTCTGCAGAAGAAGCAATGTTTAAACCAAGTTCCCATCTAGTTTTTAGAAACAAATGCTGTATTCTTAACTAAAATCAACAGGCAGGTACCTCAGTGGTCAAAACTTATGGTGTCTTAGAAGTACCATAAATCTCTGGTAAGGTTAATAAAGAGACTCAGAAGGCAGCCCTCAATATTTTTGTCATTTGAATGTAGTAATTCCCAAGATATGCTATACTTGCACATTATGATCATATATTACCTGGCAGAGGACAGGCACATCTTTGAAAATAAGGTGTATGTCATCTTAGAAATATTTATGTGATACTTTAAATAGTGCCATAAGAGGTGAAAGAGGTGGGGGATGGCGGAGGAATGAAAGTTTTGGATGTTCCTGCTTTACAACACTCTCAGTTTGTGAAGGTGTGCTCAGATTTTCTTGCAAGATCGTGGTTGTGATTAAGGCTTAGCCTGAGACTAAGATCATAGCAGACGCAGGAGTGGCAGAAAAAGAGAATGTCTGAGGCCATTTGAATAATGTTACAGAAGTATTTTCAAGGAGGTATTTGAATGAAGCAAGATAAGAGGCTTAGAAATGAAAAAGGAGCATCTGTTAAATGAAGTGTGTGCAGCAAGAATGAGGATAGATGTGATATTTTGAAAAGAGCATTCCCATCATCACAGAAGATTCTATCTATACCACACCTTTGGAAGGAACTATAAAAATGGTTCTTTTACATCCACAGTTCTACCTCATTCAAATATGCCCATCTGGGGCCATCAAATAGCTTTCTCTTCTCTGATAACCTGCAAGAAACCTAAAACCAGTATCCCAATAAGCTAAAATGTCAGAAACTTAGAGGCTGCTTGTGAGGAGATAAAGAGAAATCCAGGGCAGCTCAGGTTCCTGCAGTATCAGGAAATTTGCTAGGTGAAAATATACAAGTGAAACAGATCTATTGGTGTGAACACTCCATTTCAGGTCCAATACCTCAAATGTCACATTTTCTGTCTACTCAATGTTTCATCTCCTTTTATAGCTAAAAACTTTTCCCTAAACTTCTTCCTTCTTAGCTTCAGGGTTTTTCTTCCAGTGCTCAGAGTCTGAGACTAAATAATTCCCTCTTTTCATTTATTTCCATACCTTGCAGATATTTATAGACTGAAATTGTGTTGCCCCTGAGCTTTTGCTCTTCCAGACTCCATAAATTTTGCTTCTTTCCTTACTTGTCCAATGTCTTATATCCTAGGTCTTATATCAGTGTTGTTTCCTCAGTTTATATTTTACTTCTGTACTTTCCAAACAGTGGAGGAAATATTTTCCCAAACTATTTTTATTTCTTTTCTGTAATATGGCATTTTTTTTCATTTTTAATCCAAACTATTATAAGTAATTATGATGTCCTTCTTTAAAAATAAGTGAATAAATGATGCTAAACTTCTTGAAGCTGTCTATAATTACACAAAAACATGACAACATAACTTATTATAAGTGAAACAGATCTCTTCAAATAAGTAAGTTGCTTTTTTTTCATCTTGCCATCTATAGCAAAGTTCTCATCTGTGAAAGTTGCCTGAAACCTCTGCAATGATGGTTTCCAGTTAAACAGCTTTAAAACTTCTGTATTCATATCTTGATGCTTTCCAAAAAGATAAATAAATACAAGTTATTGGGAGCTTCTCAGGTGTAATCAGAAACATATATTTCTTCTTTATTGCACAGAAAACTATATCTTTTTACCTAGTAGCCTCTTCTTTTTTTAAATTCAATGAATGGTATCAAATCCCATCATGAATTTAACAGCTCAGGCATAATTTTTCAGCTCCAGAGGTAATCATAAAAAAAAGACTGGTCTTTCTCTTGCTTGCTTAGTGGCTAGTGAGAAATTGGAGAGTCTCTTGCAGCTATCACTTTGAGGTTTTAGACATTTAAGCAGAAATACTTCATTTTAATAATATTGTTTACTCTGGCTAAATATACTCAAATGTCACTGCCAGCCCTAGCGAAATCAATTTGCTATCTCACTGGAAGTTTTTCCAAACAAACAAATAGAGAAAACTTTGATTGAAATAAGTTCAGTATTGAGAATGGATATAATTAGCATTACTGTTAAAAGTTTTGATTTGAAAATACTATTTCTAAATTTAATAACTTTATTACAATAATTAACATGATCCCAACCTGTGATTAAAGCTGGTTAGACTAGACTTAAAATCTTGTATTTCTCTTACTGCCCGTGACACCTGCTGTGAATAATCTGTGTTTATTTTACAGAATTTTCTTCTCTGTTGAAAAAGTTGATTGCTTAATGATAACCACTGTTGAGTTCAGATCTAAGATGTATGAAGAGCCATCTCATATGCTCTATATAAGCGTGATTAATAAATTTCACAAGAAATGCCCCACATAATAAAGAACAATCTAGCTGATCTCACAGTACTTGAAATATCCACAGAACCCATAGAAAACTGTTTCCTATGCCTTAAGAAATAAAAAATGAAATTATTCTAATTTTATAGAATAATGTTAAGAGTAGAGTGGATAGGCAAAAGAGTAGTGCATGGGAGACTTTATTTCTCCTGTAACAATTGCATGCCAGCAATAGCTGGGAAATGTCTGTACCGTTTGACCTCAATTTACCCTAAGCTAAAAGGCACATGATGACCTCCACAAAACCCTTAATTTTTTCTTTCTTTATTTTTTAGAGCTGGGAGATGATTTCTTAAAGAAAGGAAGCACTATTATCACTCTTTGTTCATGTAGATCTGTTTGACTACAACTAGCCTAGATCTGCTCTTAACAGCCCTCTTTTGGAAAGTGCCTCAAGTCTGCTAGATAGATTTAAACACAAAAATTAGTTCAGTTCATTTCCTAGGAAATTAATGCCATGTTTTGGGATCCGTCTTGGGTTCCTTTGGCTCTGCAGTGTTCCTTGTTATTATTACTGGTGGGAGCAGCATAGCTGTATGGAATAAGAAGAGTAAGGAAAACATTTAGCGTCTGGTGCAATACAGAACGCTGCCAATAGAATTAAGGCAGTATATATGAGATCTAGTTTTATTTGCATGTTAAATTCTGACAGATGTAATGACAGCTTGATAAAGTTACTCCTGTAACTTTTATTGCTACCCATAATATTTTCCAGCAGTTTGGAATATGGTTGAGAACATCTTTGATTTTTATTGTCCAAGATTTCAGATGTTGTCAAAGTGTAAACATTTTGGGAGACAGCAGAAGGGGGAAGAATATGGAAAGATGTGAATTATTTCATGGAAGAAACCCAGGTCTCCTGAGTTCCCAACCTGATGCATTTTCAATGCTGGCATAGATCTCCTTTGCGATCCTCAGAAGGGGTAATTCATTCATCTACACTTCAATTATCCATTTGCAGTTGGACATAATAATCCTCACATCAATGATTCTTCTCCCTTTTCAAATTAAAAGAAAAACATCAGAGAAGGACTTAGTTTCAGAAGTGTTTGTACCTTAGATATCACAGCAAGTCCTTCAAGCACTTCTGTAAAGCAAGTACAAATTAATAAACACATCCACCATAATTTTCTGGAAGCGATCTTAATTGACATTTTTCAGAAACATTGGTATTTTTCATTGGTGTAACTACAATCAAGCCATAAGAACAGGAAAAGAGGAAAGAAAATAGAGACACTTTAGAAAAAGGCACTGAAAACCTTAAGTGGTGTTAGATGAAGGCAGTTTTACTTAGAAAATGAGTGAAAAGAATCTGTGACAAGAAAAGGACTTCAGCAGAATACTTTTTTTCCATAACACTTTTTCTTGAGAGTTTAATTACAAAGTTGATTAAAAGGAAGGAATTTTTGTTCATAAATGGCACTTATAAAAGCCTTCTTTTCCTTCTTGGTTTCTGAACGAAAAATGGTCTCTGATGTGAATTTAACTATGAATATTTGAAATAGAGTGAACTATACTACCTGCAAATAGAAGAATTATAACCTCTCAATCTCACACTAAAGCCTTAATTTATGCACAGCAAATCCATACTTTCTGTAAATTATACCTTTTGTACATACAGAATTAGGAATCTCTTTAAATATTATAGAACAGTCCTACCAATACTCTATACAGTAGTGCTATAATACATGCTCAGAGGTCAACAATATTGTGCAGTTTCTTTTTATCACTGAGGAGACCTTCATTCTTGAGAAGAAGCTTTCAATAGACAAATACAAAAAGTCCCCTCTAGATCTGATAGGATGATGCCGATGCTCTTGTTAGTTACATAAAAGGTTTCTCTGCCTTAAACAAAGAGGCAACTCAGAAAAAACAGCAGAGTTTCTGAGGTTAGGGACAGAGATGTCTTCTTAGTCAGAACACACAGAATGTGTTCCACAGTCATAGAACAAGCTCTGAGGTTTTGAGACAGGCATGATTCAGTCTAGGCAGGATCATTTCCAATTCCTGAAAGTGCAAAAAATGGAGTCATAGAATTTTTTTTCTGTTCGTTATTATCTCCGTACTCAGGTTGAGAGACTGAGTAGAACACATTGCTTTTCCTCTACATAGCTATTCCTCTTTAAAAGTTTCTGTGGTTGCTGACAAAGTGATACAGTCATGGCAATTTAAGAGACATCTATGAAAATCACAAGATCCAAGTCCAAAATCTAATTTGGACTGATAAACTCAGTCTGTTTTGCTTTATGGTTCATGTTTTCTCCTTACCTTATTGTGTTCTTCCACTAAATGACTTTCATGAGTCAGTGTTTTTCCCTGTTTGGCACAATGAGATTTTATTACAGACCTTAATTGGTTTTATCTTCAGCATCTCATTTCTCTACTTTTTGATTGCTTTTTTTTTTTTTTTTTTTTGGTGTGTGTGTACACTTCTGGTTCCTCTCCCTTTTCCCTCTTCATTGTCTTTGTCTCAAATATTATCTATTTCCCTATATTTACTCACCACCTTCTTTGCCTTTCTACCTTTCAACTGTGTTTATTCTGTTATCTTCCTCTGCACTGTGCCAAAATTTCCACTTATGAAAACAAAGGCCTCCTTCTGTAGACAACAATCGATCTCATGTACACAGAAAAGAAACTCCATTTTCTGCACAGAAGGCAAGTTCCTTTTTCTGTGACTGTTAAATAATACTATAATGTTATAGCACAACATCACCTGAATCTACTTAATGATAAGCCTTGATCAGAAATTGTTATCTGGAGACTCCTCCAGAGACTGAAATAATTTTGCCATCTCAAACAAGAGAAGAATATAAATGTGGACTGTTCCTCCTTTGCTTTCGTTTCTGAAGGTTTTCTATCTTGTTCAGTTTTGTTTGAGTCTTCATGGTGGTGAGATGGAGATTCATAGTAGTGGTTCAGGAATGGTAACAGCTCAGGGAGAATATGGGTTCAAGGATGGGTCCAACTTGTCTTTCTGTGTTGAAATGGCTGGTAATGTTGACTAGAACAGAGTTGTGGCTGTTTCCTAACATAAGTAAATCTTTGGGCAGTACCTGCCACAATATTCCTATTTGAAATACAAGAAAGAGTGGGGTGGAAGAATGAACTTGAAGAAAAGACTGTTAAATTGTTTGAAAGAAGGAACAGCAGTGGATCCAGATGGTGATACTCAACATCTGATTGGCAGTTAGCATCTTACAAGTAGAGCACCAAAGGGGCTGCTATTGCTCAGTATCATTTTCAAAAAACAGACAGTGAAATAAAATACCTCCAACAACTTGTGGACGATGCAGGATATGTGGCTGCTTCAAAAAAACGGCAGGGCTACAGTTAAGAACAATCTGAATAAACCTGATCACTGGGGCAAGAGAAATCTCATGAGAAACCTCACTGCTGAAGGAATCAAACGGCAGCTGGCAACAAATAAGTGGGGGAATTAGA
Organism: Centrocercus urophasianus; assembly: GCF_019232065.1. NCBI lineage: Eukaryota > Metazoa > Chordata > Aves > Galliformes > Phasianidae > Centrocercus > Centrocercus urophasianus. Next base: position 3,492,829 of record NW_024884475.1, on the reverse strand, counting down.
GAACAAATAGAACAAACGTTTCATAGCAACTAATTTAGGCTTGAGAGATTCATGCTAGTAGTTACAAAAAGCTTTATCACTAGTGAGCATTACAGTGTTAGAGAGGGTTGGCCCAAGATTGTGGAATCTGCTCTTGAAAGTTTTTAAGGAATTGCTAGATAAAAACATGACCAGTGTTGGCAGTAATCTCACTTCAAGCAGAAGGCTAGTCAAGAGATCTCCATCAGTCCTTTCCTATCAATGTTATTGTAGCATTTTAATAATATGACACTAAGAAGGTACTCCTAACACCTTCGGCCTCATGGTTTTATGTTTTTCCTCAAGTTCATTTCTTGGGACTAACCCAAAGATATAATGCTACTACTTTGAGTGAGTTTTGTACCAGGGATCAGGTGTAAGTATGACAGCTGGTGAAGAGTAAGAGAAAACATTAAACACTAAACTAGTTTTGCTGCCAAAAGTGAACAAACAAAAAAGAGACCAACACCCAAAACCTAAGTATGGTAACCTGGCCATTGCCAAAAAAAATTTTTCAAGGAAGGTTTAGGTACATAGAATAACTTAATAATAAATAATTATCATTAATGATGATAAAATGCAATTTGTATAGGACACGCAGGAGCCTAGTAACCAGCTCAGAGTAGATGCAGTTAGATCAGTTTATTCACATCTATGTCCAGCTGGGCTGGTTTTTTTTTTTTTTTTTTTTAATTATTTTTTTTTCTTCCCCTTCGATGAGGATTACATAATCCTTCTGGGCCTTTCTGTCAGTGTTTGACAGCCCTCATGGGGACAGTTTTACTGTTTTCCTTTATATCTGATTGGAGTTTTCCATGTTGCAATTCATGGTGTTTGATTCAGATTTCATGCCAATGTCTTGATAATTCTTTGACCGCTGTTACAACATCATGAAATCAGAAAGATATCAGCAAAAACAAAAATGGCTACATTTCTTATAATAGTAATATAAATCATACTTTATATAATACTGATCAAGTGGTGTTCATTTGTTCTGAAAAGGGAACTTTATAGTAATTTTTATACATATATCATGAAATGTATTTCATATGTATAACATCTAAAACCTTAGTAATGCATTTCTATGAGTTCATCAATAAAACCATTACTAGCAGGAAGTAGAATAAGACAGAAAGACTTTTTGAACTGGATTTATCACAGGCTGGGTAGCTGTAATCCTGCTCCTTGTAAAATAAATAAAGATTTTACCATCAAGGCATAATTTCACCAGTAAAACCTCAGTGATTTTCTCTCAAAGTCAAGCTCTGATATCTTTGAAAACAAATGGTATAAATCTATTTAAATATCAGTCAAGGTACTTATAGGGAGTTCAATAATTCTGTTTCAACTTTCTCAGCCAGTTATTTGATCATCTGGAGAATATGAAGAAAATTACACTTTTGTAAATGTAGCATAAGTTGATTTTATTACAACAAATAAACAAACAGCAATACGATAACAATCTACTACTTTTTAATAATATGTTTGCAGTAATCACATGCCATTATACTAGTCATAAAACAAAACATATATTGTTATTTATTTTTTATGTAAATAAATATTTTATACATTATAAAGCAAGTGTGAATATATACATACATACATATATATATATAGTTAGATACACATGCATATATATATATGTGTGTAAGCATATATTTTAACACTAGGTATTTATAGCCATACACAACTTGGATGACCATGAAGACAAATGCTGGATAAAGCATTGTCATGACAATTTTAAGTTACCTTTAAAGGCTTTTTCATACTGAAGTATTTAGTGTTCTTGTTGCCTTCGACCTGTTTGGAGTTTTGATTAGTATGTTTACTTCTATGAAGACTTTGCTATAAAGCATTAATCAAAGTATACTCCATGGAAATAGTGACTTGAACTGACTAAGATAAGTATATTAACAGAGCAAGGAGAGTACTAGCATACCATAGAGTGTCAACAGCTGATGAGTACAGTAGTGTAGGTTGCCATAACATGGTCTCATTTAGCCTGCCAAATGCTATCTGACCCTAGAAATAATCATTAGCCTTTGTTCCACTCGGACAAGAATGATTCCTATTCCCACTGCTAAAGGTCAGCATTTATAAAGAGGACTGACTAAGTCCTTAACTGTGCTGCACTGGTGTGAGATTCCTATGGGCATCATACGGTACCCCATGGACTCTAACATATCATGGTTGCTTCTATGAGAAGTCTGATTCAAAGTGCTCAAAGTAATGAGTTCTGTATTGTAGTTCAACAGCTCAGTGCTAGTGTGTGGGTTGTAGAGGTTTTCATGCATTGTGAGGTCATTTTAAGGCAGAAAAATAGGTAAATATAGCATCATAGAATTCCACTTGAAGTTCACTGAAAAGGTATTAAGGTAGTTAAATAGCATTCACATACTGGAACCCATATTGTAGCATAGCCAAGTGCTCTCAAGTTGTGTCTCTTAAGCCATGTTCTTGTAAAATCTTTTAAAGGTAGAATGCTTCATTGCTGTCACAGTAGTACAGGATAAAATCCACTGCAAATGGTCAAAAGAAGATGCAAATCCGGATGTGTATGTGAAACTGAGTTTCACGTTGCTCAGTTTGGTTACAGATTCCATGCAATGTGCTAAGAACTGTGACCTTGGCATATTTTGAGTCTTGATCATGTTTTTATTTAACTGAACTTAACCACAGGTGTGACTGCAGTCAGTGTAACCTGTGGGACCAGAGTGAAGCGCACTTAATGTAACCTTATTGTAAGTTTCTGCCTTTTTTGGCTTGTTTCCTCTTTTGGCTCACTTCCTTCCTTACTGCTGCTTCTATTTTGAAAGCTATCTATACTGTCTTTGCTCTGCTACAGAATGTATTCAAATTTTTCTGGATCCTTAGCAAAGAAAATAAGTAGCATTCACTGGCATCAGTAGGGAAACTAGACTATTTTGATACAATGACATAATAATTTCCTTAAGAGACCTCACAGTGCTTTGCATAGGAAACAAGAAACATAATGCTTAATTTATGGTTAATGAAAAAGAGGTGCCAAAAGTCTGCAACATTTGTTCATAGTGGAAAAAAAATAATCATTTCAATTCTCTTGAACCCTATTCTTTACTCAGTAGGATGCACTATATATGCAGTCATTATTTTAAACCATGCTATACAGTGTTCTATATTTATGCATCACAGCCATATGCATTAATAAATATTTTTATTCTGTTCATCTGAACGTAGATCTCCAGCCACTTCAAATATCCTCGTGGGAGTTCTTCTTACACCAGTGTCTCACAGGTTATATTATTGTGCTGGCGCATTATAATAAAATGGTACAAAATGTAGTCTTCTATCCTTGTTTCCCTTTTCATCACATATCATCACAACATAATTCATTATGCAGAACTTCTCCATGTACAGGTTGGATATCTAATTGCAGGAAAACAATCTAGACTCTTCTTGTAGCTGTTTATAGAGGTGGGATTATTTGAATTATAAGCAGGAATTAATTCTGTTCTAAATAGATGTATGAAGTAGGTAGCTGGCTAATTTGATGCCTGCAGCTGGATCCAAATCATTCCACATGTTGACTTTTATGTCAGAGCCACATACATATGGACCAGATAAGTAGCATAGACAACACGCTTTTTAAAGGGCAAATGTCTATTGAGAAGGATCCCATCCTCATATTAAAGCAGTGTATAGACAGTACTTATCTTCTAAATGCTAAACGTGAAAGTAAAATACAATACATTCCATTTTCCCTCCACAATTTTGATCCAGGCAGAATTTACAGATTTTGTATATTTTCTGGGATTTCTGGACAATAATCCTAGAAGACAATGGGATGAGACTGCAGGAGCTCTGTAAATCCTTGACCTTGCTGTTATTTACATACCCATCAGCCTGAGAAATGGAGCTTAACTGGGAAGTGCTTCAGGATTTTAAAGTATCCTTGTTCTTTCAGCAGAGATGTTGGGGTCTGGCTAATAGCAGCTCCATTGTAAATGCAGCCTTATATAAGCTTGCTTTTTGCTGCTGTGGAAGAAAGAAAAGCTCAGTGCATGCCAAACCAAATATTTTCATGCTGTTCTTTCTGTTAAACAGCAGTGATCACCTCCCAGTTCACCTCCTCTACCTTTAAAAAAATCTCATTCCTTACAAATTTCTTAATACCCTGGGTTACCATGTTAACTACCCTGATTCTCCTGTCACAGATCTTTCAGAATCTTCTTCTATAGAAAGGTCCTAGGATACTCAGAGCTGTTAATGTCTCCTGACTGGGGGTATCTGATCAGAAGTACCATTTCCTCACCTGCTTTGCCAGCATCACGCTATTTCACAAATTTATTTTCAGTTTCTGTTTTTCTTTGCTTCCCCTTTATTTGTCTGTTCTTTATTATAGCTATTGGATTTGCTTTTCTCTCCTCCACTCAGCTGAGTAGAAACATTTTGTGAGATATTCCCCAGGGTCCAATCTGCATGTTGTTCTTCAATGTTCGCATTGTCAGAGCCCTCTTCACCTTCTGTTTCTGAGTTGTCAGTGTTCCTTTGGGAATTCCAGACCACAGTAACAGCATGGCAGATGCCTTCAGAATTTGTGAAAAAAATTCCTAGCCAAAATGCTTGGGACAATTGTGTTACTCCTAGGCAGATGATGCACCACAGGTGAATGTTTCCCAGTTTTTATTGACTTTATCATTTGCAGGCTGTTCGTGAAGATAAAATAACTAGTACATTGCTGGAAAGAAGAAAATAAGTGTCAGCTTATGTGAACATATCTCCTCTTGGGTTTTGTTTATCCACAGTTACAATAGTAGTAATCAGTGTAAGGTAACTACTGCTGGTCTAAGGTTTTGCAAATCTGCTTAAGCCCATGTAGAATCATTAAGGTTTGAAAAGTTCTCTGAGGTCACCTAGACCAGCCATCAATCCACATCCATTAACCCCTGTCCCTCAATGCAATGTGTACATGCTTCTTGAACACCTCCAGGAATGGTGACTCTACCATCTCCTCTGGCAGCCTCACAATCTGGCACCCTTGCACAATTGCTTCTAACTTGGATAAAGCTGAAACTGAACAAAGTATAGAACATGGGAATCTCCTTTTTCTGTTTGCATACCAGATTTTTGCTTACTGTGGAAGCTTACCAAGAATGGTCTTCTCTGTGTCCTGGAGCCAATGTCTTGGGTTCTTTTTTTCCTAAAAGCTGTACATCTTGAAGGATTATCACAGCTACATTGAGAAAGGTTATAATACAATAGGTGCAGAGATGCTGATATACCCAATCATGCTGACACCAGATTAGGTGGCTTCAGCAGCCACAATGAGGATATGTGTAAATTTCTGTGAAATACCTATATTTGCAACATCACACCAGATTCAGGGTAGAGGAGAGACTAAGTGCTGTATCCTGTTAATGTGGATTATAAATAGCAGACTGAAATTGCACATTGCTATTATATACTTTATGAAAATACCAGTTTGAGGATTTGGAAGCTTGGGAATTTCAGTCGAATAGTTTCAAAACAAAACAGTTTCACTCAAAGTGAATAGTGCATCTTCTGAATACATGAGGCTTCCTCTGGAAACTGACTTCTGCCAGAATATATGCCATTGTTCTTCAGGAGTGTCAGATAATGGTTCTGAGAGAGAAACCTTCTGTGGTAATTTTAATTTACAATGTAGGTCCTAAGCTGTCCTGCTGAGAGATTGTAGGATAGAAGAACAAACGTGCTGCTTCAGTTTCCCATCCAGTATCTTCCTGAGCAACATTTTAGCCCCATTCAAATACCTCTTCCTCCTTTTATGTAGTGTTAATGTACATAGCTCCACAGTATTTATTTTTTTACAAATCTTTATGCTTCTTCAGGTCCCCTGGAGCTTCCAAGTACTAAATGAATAGCAGATGAATAGCAGCATATTAAGTATAGATTGAAATACTCTGTGCTCACCTGGTGAAAGATGGTAGAATGTAAGTGATACTAAAGGAAATTTTATTTTAATTTTTAAATTATGGTACCTTTTGTGGTTGCACTTCAAGCTGCAACCATAAGAGCAAAGAATTCACAATGGTAACATTACTTCGATATCTGAAGTTAAATTTAGTTAAATTGTTAATTTTGATATAGCCATTTTTTACTCTTGCCCTACACACGTACACAGATTTGCTAACAAATACTGAGAAGAGCATCCTGAGAAACAATGATTTTTCAAGCGGTTGAAAACAGTGATGTTAAGTGCTGTCACCAAATTCAAGTGTGCTGAATTCAAGTGGGGCTAAATCCCACTCGGTGAAACATGACTTAGTATGTATTTATTTCTCAGTACTAAATTCAAAGTCTTGTAAAATGAAGCAGTGTTCCAGGCAGACTTCCTTGGGTGGTCTTTGTTGATACTAACTTGAGTGGTGCATTTGACATGGTAGAAGGAAGGGATGCTATTCAGTGGGACCTAAACAGACTTGAAAGGTGGGCCTGGGTGAGTCTAACGAGGTTTAACACAGCAAAGTCCAAGATTTTGCACTTGGGCTGGAGGAATCTTAGGCATATATACAGACTGGAAGGAGAAGTCCTTGAGAGCAGCCCTGCAAAGAAGGACCTGGGAGTCCTGGTGGATGAAAATATGAGCCAGCAGTGTGCTCTTGCAGCTCAGAAAGCAAATGGTATCCTGGGCTTCATCAGAACGGTAAATAATAGCGCAACAAGGGGAAATGGTTTTAAGTTGAGGGAGGGAAGATTGAGGTTGGATGTCAGGGGGAAGTTCTTTACAGAGAGAGAGGTGAGGTGCTGGAACAGCTGCCCAGAAAGGTTTTGGATACTCCATCCCTGGAGGTGTTCAAGGCCAGGTTGAATGGGGCCCTTGGCAGCCTGGTCTAGTATTAAATGTGGAGGTTGGTGGCCCTGCATGTGGCAGGGGGGTTGGAGATTCATGATCCTTGAGGTCCCTTCCAACCTGAGCCATTCTGTTATTCTGTGGGTCAATTGCCATTTTTTCTGTGGCGTATTCTTGCCCTTCATATCTAACTATGGATGGTGAACGTGTGAATGCTCAGTGTCCTCACAGTCTCTTCATGGTTGATTTGGTGTGCAAGGCTCTGAGAAAAGATGACAGCAACTTCTGTTTGCAGATTCTAACAAAGATGAAAGGGGGAACAAAAACAAACACAGAAAGTTACACATTTTGCTTATTTATCTTAGCTGCATGAAAAGATACTGTTTAAATGATAGAATGAACTGTTAGCTACCAAGAAAATTTCAGTAGTTTTAATACTTGTCAGTATTGTTCATCAAATTGCTGATGGTGTATCCTCTGATAGTAGTTCTTCTGTGATATAAGAAACTAAAAAATATCATAACATTGAAAATACTATTGCGTAATAAATGTAACAGTGCAGTTTTCTGTATATGCTCCTAGACATAGGAAAGACATTGGTTTTACAGTAATGCTTGAAGAAGCAATGCCATGAAATAAGTCAGTTTTCTAAGCACAAAGACTGGTGACTGAAATAGCGAGTGAAGAAATCCTAAGCCCAAGTCAAGTAGGTTCCATGAAGTTCCATTTATTTTTCTTGTTACCTGCACCAACAGCAACAGGACTAGAAGTCTCATACTACACTTGAAATTGAGATTAATCTTCTAATAGAAAGCCAGTTGATGATATTTCTTCTGCTGTGAAAAATATTGTTTTGTTGGTAATTTGGCTTTGCTTGTTGATATTTTTGGTGTCTTAATAAGCTTTGTTTAAGGACATTACTTTTCTACCATTCTCTATCCTTGCTATCTAACAGAATGAAAATTTCAAATGGGAAATCTATTTAGTTTAAAATGTGAAGGTACTTGATCACTGGAACAAACCACCACATTAAACAGAAGTTTCTCTATATGCAGATAATCTTTATATTAAGACTCCATTGCATTCAGGGATGCATTTTAGACACACGTAAATGTGTTTCTTCTTTGTGTTCAATACAGGCACGACAGTAAAGCGCAAGTGTTTGTAACACACAGGTAATCAAAATAAATTATCAAATAATTTCCTATGGACTGTCTGTCCCTGGAACTACAGGAACAGCTATTGGTATCTATTCCAAATACTTCCATATGGAATAAATTTCTTCCATTTATGATTATAAATTGCTAAGAAAATCATTCTAGTCTCCTGTTGATTCCTTTTGCATTATTCAACTTTGTGCTTCGATTCCTTGTCATTCTCCACAGAAACTGATTTTGTAACAAACTAAGCACTGAAAACTTAATTCTGATGTGAGATATTTAAAATGCATTTTATTATTTATTTAATCACATACTCCTATTGATATTCATCACATCTCCACAGTTCAGCAATGTGCTGAACTTTAAGCTCTCAAAAAGACCAGAAATAGATGAGCATGAACTTGAATTTCATGCAGAATGAGGATCACAATCATGTTTGCATTAAATGAAGCCATACTCTCACCTTTTTTTTTTTTTTTCTTGCTGCATAGGCATTAATCATCCATGAAATCTTTCCATCTTCCTTAGAATATGGTTCCATATGTGTTTTGCATCAGAGCGTAAGATGTTTTTTGCACTACTTACTCTTAAATTCAAAGTAATTTCTTTGATCAGTAATAGCTTGTTTATACAGTTTCAGCCTCTATTTAACCAAGATTGATTATATTTTCAAAGGATCTGCTTGACTGACCAATTTTTTTAATACATTTTACAGTCTTTTCATATTTTAGAACTTAATGGGTTTATCCTTGTCACTCATCTATATTTACAATTTTTAATCTGATATATGCTGTACAATCTGTAACTGAAAAATGTTACTGTGCCATAGCAACTCAAGTTTGTTTGCAGTAAGCGTAAATGTAAGCTAATATTCTAGATTTTCTATGTATTTCTTATCTTAGACATTATAATTTATGTGTAAAAAAAAAAGTTTACTAAAGTCTAAAATATTTTCTCTGGTAGCTCAGGTAGGAAGCATATTGTTTTGATTGTTTAAATTACATTTAGCTTGTATTTGAGAAACCAAAATTAAATTTGAGAAAGAGAGGTAACCAAATTAACCAGCCAGGGTTTGCAAATTATCTTGATGAAATCACAGAATGGCTCAGGTTGGAGGGGACCTTAAAGATCATGTAGTACCAACCCCCTGCTATTGGTGGGGTTGCCAACCAATAGAAAAGACTGTCCAGGATCCCATATATCCTGACCTTGAACGCCTCCATCCAGAGATGAGCTATCCGCAGCTTCTCTGAGCAGCCTAATCCAGCACCTCAACACCCTTTGCGTAAAAAAAGTTTATTCCTAACATCTAACCTAAATCTTTCCTCTTTTAGTTTAAATCTGCTTCTCCTTGTCCTGTCACTATCATACTTTGTAAAATGTCAGTCGCCCTCCTGCTTGTAAGCACTCTTCAAGTACTTAAAAGGCTGCAATGAAGACTGCCTAGAGCTTTCTCTTCTCCAAGCTGACTGAGCCCAACTCCCTCAATATTTCTTTGTAGTAGAGGTGCTGTGGTCACCCTCGTGTCCTTTCTCTGGGCCCACTCCAAGAGTTCTGTATCCGTCTTGAACTGGGGGCCCCAGGCCTGGCTACAGTACAGCAGATGGCACTTCATAAAGGCAGAGAAGAGAAGGACAGTCCCCTCCCTCTCTCTGCTGCCACCCCTCTTTTGATGCAGCACAGGATTCTGTTGGCCTTCTGGGCTGCAAGTGCACACAACTGACTCACATACAGCTTTTCGTCCATCAGGACCCCCAAGTCCTTCAATGCATGGCTGCTCTCAAGAGAGTTATTCTCCCAGTGTGTGAGTACTTGTATCTGGGATTTCCTTGACCAACTGCAATGCATTACAATCGGCCATGTTAAACCTCACTGGGTTCTCATGTGCCTACTTTTTGTAGAAAGAAGGGGTCCTCTGGCTGTGGACATTCAACCAATTCTTTATCCACTAAACAGACCTGTCTTCAAATCCATATCTTTCTAATTTAGTGATAAGGACATGGTGTGGGACTGTGTAAAAGGCCTTGTAGATGTCCAAGCAGACAATATCAGCTGTCCTTCCTTTGTCCACTGATGCTACCACTCCATCCATACCACTGCATTAGTTGAACACGGTCTGTCCTTTTTGAAGCCCTGCTGATTATCTCAGATCACCTCCATATCTCATGTGTGTTCTCACATGTACATTTCTTCCAGGAGGATAAGCTCCACTATCTTCCCAGGCACAGATGCAAGGCCACCAGCCTATAGTTCTCTGCGTATTCTTTCCTCCTCTTCTTGAATATAAGAGTGATATTTTCTTTTTTCTAGTTACCAAGGAGTTAACCTGACAGCCACGATTTTTCAAATATTATGGAGAGCAGCTTGGTAATCACATCAGCCAGTTCCTTCAGAACCCTGACAAGCATTTCATCTGGCCCTGTAGAGTTGTACACAAATGCACGTGTGAATGTTACGTCTGAGATTTACTGTTACATAAATACATATTTTAAAGCAGTAAGAAATAGAGCTATGGTACTCACATGGGGAAGCAGTTGAACAGTCCTTCTCTGGACATCTGTCTCTCAAGAATTAATTCCTACCACGTGTGATCAAGAGAAGCTATTCAGACAAATGCATAAATTGGATGGAATATTCCTTTTCTCTAAGTGTTGTAACTCCAATTGCGTCTGTGATAGTTATTTATAAAAAACTTACTAACACTTCTCCTACTGTGTGAACAGAAGAAAGAATAGAAATTACTAATCACTCTCTTATTGCGTCGAGTTAGCTCAGAGAACATGATATCCAACAAAAAATCTATTTGACTGTAAGTCAAAATGAATAGAATTTGGTGTTATAATTTAAAAATACTACAAGATTTAGTTCCATTCTGTCATACAAGATGCTCTCATTTACTTCAACATCACAAAGATACATAGCATAAAATTAATGTCTCTAACTATATGAAATATTTATATTCAAAGCATCTTCTTCTCTTCCTCCTGTTTTACTTAGTTTAAGGTACTCAGCCAGTAATCTATGTATCCTTTCGTATGTGTCTTGCACACTTTTCCACCTAGAATGATTTTGATCATATAGGGAGGGCTCCAGTCCTGTTTCAGAAGCTAATTTGTGATTGACAAAAACACCAATGTGGCTATACTACCCTCAATGTATTTTTTTCTTATGCCTGAAAACTGACTTATTTTTCTGTCTCCCATTTCATTCCTGACAAAGCTCTATGGAAGATCACTGTAAAATATTCAGAGCCATGTCTGAGGGACACAGAATTTATTCTAACCACAGTGTTAAGACACAGAAATCACGCAGATACCACGCTGATAACTGAAGCATGCATGAGATTGCACGAAGATATAAGGAGTGCGAAAAGATGGATATACTAGTACTCTAATCTTTCCTAGTTTACAGATATCAAATATAAAAGCTGTCTTTGAATATATGAATATGAATTCAGTTCACAAAGGCACCATCTAGCATCCCTACAAAGATTCAATATCAAAGAATTTAACTTCAGGTGCAGAGCCCAAAATTCCCAATACATTTATATTCTGATTCCAAATATTGTCATTTCAAACAGGATAAACCTTTAACAGCCAGGCATGGAGCTGAAACAGAATGTTACTGTCTCTTTCCAGGCAGGCAGGCAGATCTTACGTTTGCCATAACTGCATGAGCAGAGATGTTGAATGGTTACCTTTCAGTATTTGGTCACACAGAGCATGAACACATCTGAACAAGCTAGTCATAATTGTGGATTCCTTAACAGGATGAAAGTATGGCTAGATGTAGGACAAGAAAATTCTGGTATGCTAAATTCAAACAACTAGGAAAACGAGCACTGGCTAGTGCCAGGGTGCCATACCCATCTTTTCTGCTTTGAGAAGGAGCAATATAATTACTTTTTTCTTATCTCACATGATTTGTATTCATTTGTTTGTATTTTAATGAAACTCATACATTGTAATTTACTATTATGATATATATTGTTTGAAATTTTATTCCTTGAAAGAAAGAATGGACGGTTGGACCAGATGATCTTATAGGTTGTTTCCAACCTTGTGATTCTATGATTCTATGAAATCAAACTAAATTACAAGGGTAGTAGTCAGTTTTAGTTAGCAATTTGATAATCCTTGAACTTACGTTTGCATACAACAAAGGATTAAGTCAGGACTGACTTCCACAATGGTCCTTAGATCTTCTGAGAGTACAGAAAAACATCTGACATATTTAGAGACTCCTGCACTTTGCTTTTGTGTGATACTGCTCTGATGGGTGTGATAATTTGTTATTTCCTTTTGCTTTTGTTTTGACTAGCTTGTTCAAGCTCCATCACCAGTTTTCATTCAGTATTCTTGAGATTGGAAGACTGGACGTGCATTTTCCTTGTTTTGATAAAGGATTTAGAATTGTTTGAGTTGGAAGAAACCTTTAAAGGTCATCTCATCCAGCTCCCCTGCAATGAAACTGAGACTTTCTGCTATTGATTATTTACTGCATGTCCTCAAACAAGTTAATTTTACCTGTTGCTTTCTCAATTTGTCTTTATGTGTAAATAAGATAATAAAATGTATTGCATACACAGGATAATAAAATTATGGGATATTTTTCAAGATATTTGAAAATACACAGGACTGTAAAAATGAAAACTAGTCATCTTCATAATGAATAAAATGAGCAAAAATTATTGTGTAAGTTTTCATCTAAGGCAGAGGAAATATTCAATATAGTGGTGAGAAACTGAAAAGATGCCCATAGTATTTATAATGAGAAAAATTCATGAGGTGAAGACAGTAAGGATTACAGAGCATTCACGCTAAGTATATCTGAAGGCACACCATATGTACATTTGAAATGTGAAGCTATAGGCTAATTAAAATCAGGCTTACTGCAATTAATTATAGATTGCTGTTCACTGTCAGTCTTAGAAACACTAAACATTGCATGCATTTTGGGTTCTGTAACCACAAAAACAACTGTAATTAAATATGTTGTATCTATTCCACACATGATACATAATATTTGTTTTTTTGTTCTTAGTTGGTAGGAGGATTTGGGCAACATCAATTGATGTTTTTAGAGATACCTACATATTCATATTTCCTTGAAAGACATAGGATTTAGAAAGACTTTTGAAGAGATGCTTTTAACTTGAGTTGAAACAATACCAAGCACAATAAGTGGAACGTGTTTTTGAGATTGTTAAGTTTAGTGAGTTTTTGCTAGAAACTAATTTTTTAATTTGGCAGAAAGCGGAAACTGTTGGAACTGGGCTTCAGGAATTCTTCGTATTTCATACTGACTTCTTCAGTTTCCTAGTTCAAATACTCTGGGCCTAAATACTTCTTTAGTAAATGTGTTTTGTTTATACTGTACAATTTTTTAATTCAAATTTGAACATTTCTCCTCCAGCAATTCTCCTCCAGCAGTATTCCACTTCATAGTAGAACAAGTGCTTTAAAATATACTCATTCTAATTCATGAAAATTCTCATATCCTTAAAGTAATCAAACTCTTATCAAGGTCAGAGGTCTTGGATATTTACAGTCTACTACACCAAAATGTCCATGTAGGTAAGACTAAATAGAGATACTAAAGCTAATTCAAAAATAATATTGTCAGTGGCATTGTGAAAATTTTCACAAAGAAGTATTTTAATTCTGTTTTGAAAGTTTTTTTTTGTTTGTTTTGTTTTGTTTTTTTTTAACATGTATGTTGACTGGACAAGAGGTAATGGCCCTAAGTTGTACCAAGGAAGGTTTGGGTTGGATATTAAGAAAGATTTCTTCTCAGAATGAATAGTAAGACATTGTAAGGGGCTGCCCAGGGGAGATGGTGGAGTCTCCAGCCTTAGGGTGTTCAAGAATCATGGAAATATGTCACTGAGGAACACACTTAGTGGGAATGAGTTGGGATTGTACTAGGTGATCTTAAAGGTGTTTTCCAACCTTAATGATTCTAGGATTCTGTGATTCTGTATTTTAAAGGCTAGGAAAAACAAAAAATTGTTTAATAGTGAACATGTGATGGAATGAACTCAAAATAATCTCATCTGTTTGATATCCTCTAATAACTTGGATTAACTGAAGGATAGAAATGGTGTTTGAGTTCAATAATTTATTTTCCTAGATAAAATTTTTCAACAAACTTAAATAGGAGCCCTGTTTGAACAGTCTCCATCAGAAGAGGGGTGGCCAGCAGGGACAGGGAGGTGATTGTTCCCCTCTCTTGTGAGGCCCCATCTGGAGTACTGTTTCCAGGCCTGGAGCCCCCAGTACAAGAAAGAGAACTGTTGGAGAGGGGCCAGAGGAGAGCAATGAAGACCTCATTGCAGCCTTTCAATACCTAAACAGAGCATACAAACAGGAGGAGAATCAACTCTTTGAAAGGGTTGATATGTGAAGGACGAGGGGAAATGGTTTTAAGTTGAGGGAGGGGAGATTTAGGTTGGACATCAGGGGGAAATTCTTTACCCAGAGAGTGGTAAGGTACTGGAACAGGCTGCCCAGAGAGGCTGTGGATGCCCTTGTCCATCCCTGGAGGTGTTCAAGGCCAGGTTGGATGGGGCTCTGGGCAAGCTGGTCTGGTATTAAATGTGGAGGTTGGTGGCCCTGCATGTGGCAGGTGTTGGAGATTTCTTGAGGTCCCTTCCAACCTGGGCCATTCTGTGATTCTCATCTGATCTCCTTACCATGCCAGACTTATTTCTACAGTTCATCCCTGAAATGTCTCTTTCTCTGCTGTGTTCTAACTAGATTATCATTTGATAGTAAGTATTGCAGGTTTACATGTCAAAGGCATCTAAAGTTTTGGCTCATCTTGTAGAATTTAAACAAACTACCTACACTAATCAATAGTGAAATGTTTCAAATACTTATTTCTCCTTAATATAATAACCATAGTAGTTGTAGGAAAAAAGTCAATTCTGACTTTTCAATTGATTACTCACAGCAACAGAATTGCAACATATGAGTGATCATAGACTTGACATTTACAGAATTTCACTAAAATAGATGTATTCATTCTTAAGGGGGAAATGTGGTAATCCATGACCAGTAATTTATGCTGAAATAGTCTTTTAACTTCATCCAGATACTGGCCAAATTACTTTGGAAGTCTGATCTTGAATACTAGTATTTTCATATACTGCTACTCAAATGCAAAATATGATGGTAAATTGAAACCTAAACGAGCTCATACAAGACTGAAACGTTAAATAACATGCTCTATCATACTTTAATTTGTAATACTCCATGGCTGCATGCTGTCTGTGCTGGGGATGGTTTGGTACTCTCATAGTGGTAATAAAGTAATACAAAACAGAATTTTGAATATAATTGCTAGCAAGGTAACAGCTAAGCTACTGAAGAAATTCCTTGGAATGTAACATATGAGGAAAATGCATATTCAAGAGGTAGTATATAAATACAAGTTTCAATATAATTTTCCCCCGTATCTTGGAGAAAATTGTGCTGATGATACAGGAGATACTAGATGATGTGGGAGAATTACTCCAGAATGAGATACAAAACAAATTGGAGCATATTTAAATAGAAACATTCTAATTGCTTACTGCAATTTTATGTTACTGAAAAGAGTCGCTATGTGGAGCTTGGTCATTTCAGCACCAGACCTAGCGCATAAAATTTTATTGGAGGTTTTTATACAGGTTGTGTTTAAAAGAGAGGGAGTTTATTGAAACCAATGAAGTATATTCTCTGGATGGCTTTTTTCCCCCTCCTCATATACACCAGTTTTACATCTCTGTAATTCCACTGATGTCAATGGGGTTATTCTTGATTTACACCAAGGTAAAAAAAAAAAAGGAAGAATATTGCCCCTTCTTTTCTTGTCAGCATTTTAACAAAGTCTGCAGAATTCTTGCCAGCATGAAAATGAGCAGTGCAAGGATTTCTGTTTGTTTCTGTTTTTCTTTATTTGTTTTTATATGTTTTTGTTTCTTTTTTTTTTTTTTTCTTTAAGGAAACGTTTTTCTGTCTTTTTGTGTTTTGCCCTATTTTTAACACTAATTGAAAAAGAGGAAGAAAAGAATTACTGCACAGACTCTTTCATAATGTAACATTGGTAGTGCAGAATAAGTGCCCCAATTCTGAGTGCTTAGTCTCTTAGAAATAGTTTTATTTTATACTTACAGATATAATTCTGTTGTGTCTTAATATTAAACTGCTGTATGGGCATCACATTTAGCAACAAATATTCCAAAGCCTTGTTGGAGTTGTCTGTGAGACAACTCTATATCCAGTGTTTCTCATTGATTACTGAATTTTCTCCAGAAATGGGAGAAAAAAAGAGATGGAAAAGAATTTGCAAGGACTTCTAACTACTCTGTCCAAATCAAGATCTATACTACTTGTGCTGCCTCTGGCAAATGTCTAAATCTGCAAGAATCAAAATATGAAGAGATTCCACACCCTTCTAACCTTGTTAGACCAGTGAGTCAAGAGACCAAATAAAGAAAAGGGAAAAAAAAAAAAGAAAAAAAAAAAAGAGTCTATGACACTTTATTCTTATTAACACATATTAACAGTGAATATAGAAAATAATTTTATTCCTTTAATCTTCTTTGTGTGTACTTGAAGCTGACTAACATGTGTCCTCAAAGTCTTCTCTCTTTTACAGATTCCATAAATGCTATCCTAGGTCATGCTTTCTAGTTCTTCAGTTAGTCTTTTTGAAGTTCTTTGAAGTGCAGTTGATCACCAGAATTGAACTTCATCTTACTCGAAGTGAGATTTTAACATTACTGGAAGGCTGGAAAGGTTATTCACCTGTCATACAGAGGACATTCATGATAGTAAAGCCTAAGACAATATTTTTCTTTCTAGCAGCAGACTGACACCTTTGATTTATATTCATCCTAAGCTACATTGCCCATTTTCTTAAGTGCTCTTTTCCATCTTCTATTCCTTTATAGATACCAATGTAAGGGCCTTTTACCCATTCTAATTAAAACATGAGGAACATATTTGCTAGCTAGATGGGTGGTGTGAATTCATATACATTTCTCTTGAATTATTGAAAACCATTTCTCAATCTTTAGAACCCCCAATTTATTTTTTCTAAAATGTCATCAAAGTTGCATGCAATTTACTAATGCTACAGACACACTAGATTGCATCTTGCCCATGTGAGAACAGATAAGTACACTTTCATCTGGGACAGTTTGCAGAGACAAACAGTTCCTGTGCAGATCCCCAAAGAAGGATAAAATGAAACATTGAAAAAGTAATTTGGTTTCTTGCAGTATTTTTATATTCTGTTTTTTTTTGGGGGGGGAATTCAGAATAAATCACAAGCTTTACAACTTTTTCCCTATCAGTATTTACAGAGTCATTCAGCTGTAACTGGCACTAATAAAACTGCACAAACACATTACAACATGATTTAATTCAAACTTTTTACAGACATTAATTCCTTTAGTGATGGGTTATTTAAAAACAAGTTATCTGCACTAAAGGAGTAGAATTTTTATGTATTTATTTTTCAAAAAGCTCAACATTCAGTTTGGTAGATTTTGTATGGAAGAGGTGATTAAGCGATTAAATTTCTGTTTGCAAGTCATAATTTATTTGTTAATAAACAAATGGTCAGGTTGGAACCAAGGCACCAGGAAGTACTATAGGAAATTGCTAGGTTTCATGCAAATTATCTTAAAACTATTGCTGACTGATAAAAGGACCTCTAGCTCCAGTAAAGAAAGATAAACAGAATGTGCCAGAGTCCTTTGTGTTTTATTGGTAGGATTCATATGATGTTGTTTTTGTTTTTGTTTTTGTTTTTGTTTTTTTTAACTTTGTTTCCCCTTCCTTCTTCAGCATCCATAGCAATTAGACTATCTACAAAGTCAGACAGCAAAGAACAGTAATGGATATCTGCTACATCAAAACTGCACTTAGGTTTATCTTCCCTATCGGAATCTGGCTCCAAGTTTTACCTCTCTTTGTTTACAGCTGTGAAGAACCCAACATTCAAATGCTGAATTCTCAGAACAGAGAGAAAGACAATATTTATTTCATTTTTTTTTTCTGTTTGCTCACACAGTGTCAGGCGAAACAATAACAATATCAATTTGCATTTATACACTCTTCCACGATAGCAAATTATCACATTCATCAGACTAATGTTCCATATTTATAGATCTATCATAAAAACTTCTTAATCAACAGTGGGGAAGCCCAAGCCTCACCATACTGACGGCTGCATTAGCAATTTGCCAAGAGCCTAAGGAATGCACAGAATTAGCATATTATATTTACATAACATGTTTAATCAAAACAAATGTACATAACCATGATCTTTGTTTCTACTTGCTCCTTATCTGACAGATGAACGGTGCACATTATGGTTTCTCATTTTTTTTCTATCCACAACTCTTTTCTTGTACAAGCTCTCAAAGTCTTGAATAAAATTTGGAGGATGGGAGAAGGTATATTCTAACATTCAGAGTGTTGGAAGAGGTGGAACTCTCTGTGTAAATCTCATTTCATGACTTTGATAATTCTCCAGACCTTCTCTTTGAGTTGCTTTTCCCATCTTTTGAGGGAGTTTAAGGATATTTGTTTCATACAGATGTGGATATATTGAGTCAAACTGATACAATAATATGCACAGCTTTCAAATGAAATACAGTGATTAAGATGGCAAGTTGTGATAAAAATGTTACTACTACATCTTCTCTCTGCTTGTGTTGTCAGATTCATTTCCTGCTATCCTTAATGAATTTACTGTCCTTTAAGAAGTAATTTGACACCAAAGGACCTTTATGTAACAGAAACTTTGAAAGGAAGAATGGTTAGATCCAAGGACAACTTTCTCTCCTTCATTCCAGTGTCCTGCACTCACAAGCAGTAAACAGAAGAAAAACATGAGTTAGTTTTGTATTGCATACTACACTGGTTTGTATAGTTTAGAATAGAAGACCCCAACAAATTTACTTCTCATCATTTTTGAACTCTTCTGGCCTTTGGATATCTGTGTCAACTCTTTAGCTCTTATACTTTGTGTAATGTACCAAATCTATACACTTGGACTGATCCCACTGCTGTAATGAGCCATTAGCATAATACTGTTATCTTCAGGTTTCTGATTCTACATAAAACTGTGATAAGGACTTCAGTGCATGAGACGCTGTTCTCATGCTCACTTTGAGTTATATAAGGAGATTGCTTTTGGAAACAGGTGAGGCTACTTTCTAGAAAAACATTCTCTGTTCTAAAAAATGCATATGTCTGTTAAATAAAAGGCTTGCCACCTTCTTTGTTTACTACTACAGAACATGTATGTTCTGGGTTGCATCCTCCAGTCCTGATCCCTGGACCATACCTTGTTTTTTCTTACACTGTACCAAGGTGAAACCAGACTATACACCATTTTACGAGGTATCTTTGATTTGGAAGGAAATGTGGCTATACAGTCAGCAAAGAAATTTTTACGCACTCTCCTAGTGTGAACAATTAAGATACCAGAACTTCCTAAAATTTCTACTCTCAAATGTAGACATGATTTTCTCCCCTTCAAAGCAAGGGGAGTAATTATATTGCTGTTAGTTGGTTTGATTTATGTATTTATTTATCTCGATACCATGTAGATATTTGAAACTTTCAAAGCAGGGAGATGTACGTAATGGAAAGAATAATCTTCTCTTGCATAAGAAGGGTGTATTGTCTGTGTTTGATCAACAGGAATATAGAATCCTTTGATCAAGTAGTATTTATATTAAAGCATGGATGTCTTGGCAATTTATGTTAACTAACTGATTAAGAACAATTGATCTCCTTGGAAAGCTGGCAGGAAGAGAACTGTTCAGCTTGTTATTAGGGGACATGTGACCATATATGAATAAATAGTGAGGGAGCATTCCCCAAACAGCTACTAAGGGTCACAAAAGACCCCAATACAACCATGCAGAATGCAATAGACACCCCAATAGGTGCTGAAGTAACCTGATGATACATCCCTGGGATCATGCAGGAAAATTAGTTTTAGTTTGTTTTAATACTTAAAACGTTTCATCCGTTTCTGCTGTTAGGCACCCTGGATCTTCCCATTCCCACCTCTCGATGCTAAACTTTTTCCTTACAGTCTTTAACACATACTGCTACTGTAAAACGTTTCAGCATTGCTCACTGTGAGCCCTGGAGCTCTGCAGGAGCCTGGCCAAGTGCTACCAGCTGGGGATTTGCTCTAATAGACCTTTTGGGACTTTTCTCACCCATACCAGCAGACTTCCTATTCATCGTTATGATTGTCTGCCTGTCTGCGCTCCGCAGTCATTGCAGTGAGCTCAGCTGTCTTTGTTGCACCGCATTAACCATTCAGACTGTTTTACTGGGAATACAAATGCTTAACACCTAGAGTGTTGGATATCTTCTTCATTTCAAATGCTGAAATCCTCTTAAATTCCCTCACGGTGCCAGGGGACAGCCCTGTTGCATTCTGGGAGGCCAACAGGACTAAGGTGCTGTAAGCAGAGACTCGCAGTTCCAATGCACTAAAAGCAAAATGTGCTATGGTTTGCTTTTCTCGGGGACAAACCCCATGGTTTGAAACTTCAATTACTAGAAAATGTAGTCTCAATACACATCGAGCACATTGTTCTGCTTCTTTCCTCTGAAGAGCACAATAGCTGGACTTACCCAGTCCTTAACCAGGAGAACCCTGTGAAAAGCCACTAGATAAAATCTCAGTGCAGGAATTTAAAACCAATCCAAGTGAAGTTCTAAATATCAATGGTGTATATGGGAGATACTTGAAGAGCACTCAGTTATAACATATCCATGAACTGGCAGTGGAAAAATCTGATTCCAGCAGCAGAGAAGACTTGCAGCTGCAGCTAATAGAGTGAGGGATGTGAATACAAAGAGCACTTATGTGATGAAGGCAAGACCGGCAATCAGTTGTATGCTTCAGAGCAATAAAGTACAATCAATCTGACAACAGAGCCCCATTGTTCACTGCGGCTTCCAGTTGAAAGGAGATGCACAATGGGAAAGCCCTGTAAAAGAGCAGCATTGACTCCAAGCCTTATTATGTTTTTGTTTGCTTTCTTTTCCTTTCTTTTTTTCCCACTTTCCCCTTTAGCTTTATGGCTGGGATTTCCTCCCCAAGGGTAATTCTTCAGCATGGCTTAAATGTAAGTTGCTTTACCTTGGTTGTATTTTGTTTTGCCTTCACCAGTAGTTGATGTCACAAGAATGACTCACGGTGAGCTATGGCTGATAGCAAATAAAGCAACTCTGCAAGATGCACCACCATAATGCTGCTTGGGTACACTATATAGTGGACAGAATAGCATGAAATGAAGCAATGAGCATAAGTGTACTTTTGCTGGGTTTTGGCATATATGAGTTGAACAATATAGAGGTATCTCTTTAGTTATACTGAGAAGAAAATGTTCTTTTTCTCTTCTCCAATCAGTGTTTTTTTTCTGTCAAAACTCATTCTCCACACTCCTCATGTGGGCACACTAATATTAATGTGCCTGAGGAGACCCAGCTCTTCTCAGCTGAGCTACTCTTTAGAATAGCACAAACCTTCCTTCCCCTAATCACTACATAATTTCTAGTTTTGAAAACCATTAAATATGCTTTTTCTTTTCCTGAAAGACCCATCATTTGGAAGTTTCTTAGAGCTGCACAGGCTTTTAAGCAGTCTCTTGTCCTCAGCAACAATGGCTCCTTGACTGGTAGCCTTCTTCTATGAAAAGCCTTGACAGGTTTACATTAGTTCCAATTCCATTTTTGCAGCACATCCCAAACATTTACAGAGAAATAATAATTAACTGCTAGCCCTTGAAGTGAGCATCTTACTGTGCAATTTAAACATGGATAGCAACACAAAGACTTGGGAGGAAAAGAAAGAGCATCTAACAACCAGGGAAAAGTTTCCAAGGAGCTGAAATAAAAAAATGATGATCCTTATTTCATTGCCTGTGCAGTAACATAAAAAAATGACTATACTCACATGGAGGGGGAAATAAAAATAAAAAATCTGACTCTTTAATTGCGGCAGGGCGATGCTTGTGCATGTGTGGAAAAGATGCATGAAAAAGGCTGGTGCTGTCATTCTGATCTGACAAACGTTGACATCTACTTTAGGCTAAGATATCTGGTAGGAACACTGGTAGCTATGCTGAATGCACTGATAGACAGAGAGTGAGAATTAGCTATTTTGTGCATTAGCTGCAAACTGAATGCATCTGTCTGCACTGTATGCCTGTCTGAGGAAGAGAAAGAAGGATCCAGTTTATTTTACATTTGAGAATTATAAAAGTCTCCTTGTATTTGCCATGAAAAACCATCCTTTCATAAGCTGCAAAAAGTGAGGTATAGCCAGAAGTAGAGAGAACTTGTTTGTTGTAAAATGCCCTACAAACTCTCAGTGAAGCACTGGAACAGGTTGCCCAGAGATGTGGTAGACGTCCTGTTCTTGGAAACAGCCAAGATCAGGCTGGATCTGGCTTTGAGCATCTGATTGAGTTGTCGGTGTCCCTGTTCATTGCAGAGGAGTTGAACTTCATGAGACTCTTTCAACTCAAGCAATTCTATGATTCTGTGATAAGGTCTTACGTTGAAAGTTGAGGAAGTTTACTTTCTTTGACTAATTGTGGCATGAAATTAGGCAGCGTATTTTTTGGTCCTCAGAGATCTGGATTCACATGAAAAGGAAACTAAAAGCAATAGAAATCGATGTGAGTAAGTTGTAGTTTTGCTGTGTACTCTATACCATAGAGGTCGTAGAAGCCACGCAAGCCCAGAAGAAAGAACGGACCAAAAAATGGTCATGTTTAGAGCTGAATGCTTCTGCTTGTTCTAAGTCTTGAACTCTAAATGTCAGGTCAGCTTGCATGATAACTACAAGATGGTTGATTGATAACCTTGTCTGTGCGCAGTCTATCAAGTACATGGTTCTGCCACAATAATCACTTGAAAAGCATTTCATTCTTTTGCTCATCTTGGGCAAAATTTTGAATCTTTATGAAATGTCCTATGGACTGCCAAAGTGAGATTGTAAGACCATTTTGTCAAAGACATACATTCCTGTTGAAATTACAGTTAATATAGAAATTATATAAGAAAAGCCTATGTGTATACAATTCTACTGAATGTACTTTTTGTTATATTGCTGTTTTGTCAGGTTTTAATCCAATGTTTGTCTCTTTGCACTTCCAATTAATGGTTGCAGTCCATAAACTATTCCAGTATAATCAGATTACAAACTTTCTGTTGGTATTACCCTACAATCCTGGGTATTCTTCTATTTTTTTTCCATTCTGTGAGACTATTGGAGTTCAGAGAACCACACAAGTCCTATAACCATTTCATAGCTCACACTCTTTGATTGTTTTGATAGCTGGGGATAAATGCAAAAATTCTTTTCATTTATCTTGGCAGTCACAGTATTCCTCAGTGCAGAACTTAAGATGGACAATACAAAGCTTATATTTGCTGTTGTTTTTCATTTTCTTCTCTAGAAAAAGAACACCACTACCATCACCACCACCACCATCACCACCAACAAAATCTTTTATAAAGTATATACTCTTATTTCCTATTGAAATGTTATCATCTTAAACACTTCTAAATTTTTATTGTGTGTTTGTATGCCTTGCTTTTTATAGGAAAGCATTATTCCCATCATTAGTCAGTCCTTTTATCATTAGTCAGTAAACCTGATTGGAATGTATTTTGACAGAAACAAAACTTTTTTTAAAAAATTACTTTTTCATTCAACTCAATATTTTACTCCAAACATCTCAGTTTTGGCAAACTGGATATAAATCTGATTGGAATTAAGCCTATTAATTTATCTGAGTATTTCTCAATCACCTTTTAATTCTGTCCAGAATAGTAAACCCTGAAAGCTCTTTCACTGTTCAGGTGACACTGAGTTCTTGATTCCAGCCTCTGGCACAGAGATGAATAGAATAAGATTACACAAATACTTGCAAATTATTAACAAAGAAAGAACTTCCTTTCCTTAATAAATTAGCTTTAAGTATAAAACGTACATCTATAAATCTACTTATTTTTTCATATATATCTGGCTTATTTAAGTTTGTTCTGCTCTTGTTAATTACAAAATTCTAGATGGGTGTCCAGTACATCCTATCAATTGCTTGTCAGTAATAATAAATATCACGTAAATAAGAAATTTACAAATCATCTTTTTATGACATCATATATATGAAAATAAATGTGCACATAAATGTCCCATAAATCCTATAATTAAGTAATTATGTATATAAACATACACCCTTTTTTTTTTGTATGTATGTGTATCTCAAAATACATACAACTGGGTAAAAAATGATGTCTCAAACTAAAGAAACTGATGGCTGATAATCTCTCTTTAGAATAGTAATTAAACAGTAAAAATGTAAAGCAAAATTAAATCTTACAGTTAAAACCTTAGACTGAAAGGATGATCTGGGAAGATAGTCAATGAAAATATTTCTGCAGGTGCCCTGCTTTATTTTCTGTCCCAATAAGTCATCTTCAGTTTGTTATTTGGATTTATTTTCTAATCATTCATTTAAATAATGATAGAAAATTATCCATTTCAATAACAGTCATTTCAATTGTTCTGCTCTACAAGTCATTACAAGGACCAGACTTCAGGCATTTGTGTATATTGGCTGAACATGTAAGGGCATTGTTGTATTCATGTTGAACAGAAGAATTGCTATGCATGTAAAAGAAGAAAAAAGTGTTTTTACTTAGAAACATGTTTTACTCTAACCTTTGATCTATATGTTAATATTTCCTCCTTCATTGTCTTGCAAATCATACATAATTTTTTTTTTTTTTTTAGTGGCAATTACTATTTTCAACTGCCAGAAAATTTAAATCTCTTTTGCAGCTAAGTGAGATTATGTTAAGTAAAATTATGGAATCCTTGGTGTAAATAACTTATGCCTTTGACATCTAGCATATATTATTTGCAATACTGTGTGGTTTCTATTAGTCTTCTTGTGCTATTCACCTGAACGTGGATTGTATAGATTGAAGGAAAATTGAA
Organism: Centrocercus urophasianus; assembly: GCF_019232065.1. Lineage (NCBI taxonomy): Eukaryota > Metazoa > Chordata > Aves > Galliformes > Phasianidae > Centrocercus > Centrocercus urophasianus. The sequence goes on along the minus strand of NW_024884475.1, from coordinate 3,467,797 downwards.
ATTCCTCTGGAATGATTGGTGCACCGTAGATCAGTTAGAGGTCATCATGTTATTTAGTATTTTATGGTGAATAAATCAGATGCTCACTTCAAAGTCCCTTTTTTATATGAGCTGTAATACATCAAGTTCTTTATGGCAAAGAAGTGAATTTTTATGAACTGAAACTGAACTACATTATCCTGTAAAATAATGGAGCAACTACACTTATAATGGATAGGACATCACTCGCTTTTTTGTATTCTCTACATCACATTGAGAACACAAAAATTCTGAACCTGTGGATTGCTTCTCCTTGTGTAAAGCAACACAGGGCTTGAGGCAGTGAGGATGGGAGTCTTTGTATCTAGCTTAAAAGCTTTGTTCAGGTTCTCCATAAAAAGAGAATCTCCACAACCTTCTAAAGAATAATTCACTCTAGCAATAGAGTAAGATACCAAGAAATGTACACTGGGACAAGGTTCCAGAGTCACAAGCAGGTAAAATAGCTATTTGCTGGCATCCATACAAGCTTCTTACGAGTAGTTATTGAGATGATAAAATTGTGGTCTCCAGAGCACGTGGAAAAGATCCTCTGAATCTGACATTTGATTTATGGCTCAGACTTTTGTGTAACACTGTTTACTATTCTGCTTTCGATTGATGCAACAGTAAAAAATATCCTACAAATCATAGAATCACAAGGTTGGAAAGGACCTACAAGATCATCTAGTTCAACTGTCCTCCCATTACCATCGCTACCACAAGCACTAAATCAGATCTCATAGCTCCTCATCCAGACTCCTCTTGAACACTGCCAGGGATGGCGACTCCACCACCTCTCTGGGCAGCCATTCCAGTGCCTGACCACTCTCCGAGAGAAAAAGTTCTTCCTTATGTCTAACCTAAACTCCTCTGGTGCAACTTGTGGCCATTTCTTTCAGTCCTGTTTGTTGCCTGGAAGAAGAGGCCAAATCCCTCCTCATCACAGCCTCCCTTCAGGAAGTTGTAGAGTGAAATGAGGTCTCCTCTGAGCCTCCTCTTTTCCAGACTAAACAATCCCAGCTCCCTCAGCCATTTCTGATAAGACTCATGCTCCAGGCCTCTCACCAGTTTTGTTGCCCTTCTCTGCAGATATATATGATATATTTGAGACCATTTTAAAATGACTTACTAAAGTAGAGGGGTCACATAATACACGCATTATACAATATAAAACATCATATTGTTTTATGGTGCACTTCAGCTACTAGAGGCATTCATCCAGAGCTGTTAGCTAAATGCATGTTGATTTTAAGAAGTTTGTGCTGAAAAAAGCAAGGTGAGAAGAATTTTGTCAACCTAGGAGAGCTTCTTTTTTAAAATTTATTTTACTTCAATTTGAAAATAAAAAAAATGAATCAATGCATAAATCTATCTCTTTTGTTTTTTTCTGAAGAATATAACATTACATAAGGATGAGGGTTATTTGTTCTCTGCTGTGTGAGATCTAAGAGTTTTCTTGACTGATTGAGTCTTAAATAAATTTTGGTACGCATTATAAGAAGGGTATAAATGACTTGATTAATTTTCATGTACCCATTCCAGCCTCTTATCCTTGAAGAGAATGAACATGCAATTACTTTCATTAGCACTATAACAGCTGATTATTGCTTCAAACATGCATTCTTGTTGCCATTTCTTTTCCTGGAATTTGCAATTCTAAAGGAAGTCCATGTTACAAATTGTTCTGATGAAAAACTTTCATTTTCTAAGTTGGTCAGAAAATTTTCCAACCCTGCTTCCTTCATATTCATAGAAACAAGGACTTGGAGACAATTTTTTCATAGCTTGATGTAAGAAGAGTTAAGGGTGCAGACTAAAAGGGTAATTCATTTTCCTTAAAATTCAGCTATCTGAGAGTTAGGCATCTCATCTAAAGTAACTGTCTAGATATCCTGTCAAGGGAATGGAAACAAATAAATAACTCTAGAAGGCAATGTGTTTTATCTGTGCTGAATAACATCTTAGAATGGGTCTATTTCTCACTCCTCTCACTCCAGGTGCCAAGACATCCAGCTAGACTGTGTTTAACTGGTCTTCAAAGAAGGTTATTTTAGAAAACTGTAGATCTTTTTCTTTCAAGTTTTTAATGGGTAATACTGAAGGAATGACTTCAGAAAAAACATGTCACTAGTCTAAGATTTATCAGTTAGCATTTCAAATTTAATATCATGTTAATGCTGGATTTCAAAAGAACAACAACAAAAAAGTATAGATCAAATATTAGTTTTATTATAGACCTTAATAGGGGCACAGTGAAAAGCAGGTTATTTGGTCTTCCTTTAGTACGAAAATGTAAACTAAAATGTTAATGCTATTCCACCTCAAACTAAGCTTAAATCTCATTGGTATAAAGCTTTCCACAAGATCTTTAAATTAAAGTTGTTAGATTTAAAGAGTCTAAAGTGTTTTTTTACATTGTTCTTTTTTTCTTTCCACTGACTGTGCCTTAACAATTCATGTATTAATAATGTCTTTTCTTCCTTCTCACCCTATGGGAGGTAGCAGGAAATAATCATGTTTTGTCAGAAAATAGGAGCATCACAGGATTAAAAAATTATTTCAGAGAAACAGTGCATTCATAATAAATTAATCACAGTGCTTTAAACAATATGTATATCAACAATTTGTAGGTTTTTGTTATTATTTCTGTTCCACCTGTTTTACTTGTAACTGTTTATGAGCTTATGTTTTAGATTTCATCTCTGCTTATTCCCCAATCAAGCAAAAAAATTGACATAAAAATTTCAATCATTAATATAAATGCTATAAAAAAACAAATCAATAAAAACTAGAAAGCTATAATAAAATCAAATCCATATCAAATATATGTTTCATAACTGGATGCTAATGTTTTTTCTTTGTGGATTTTCCTTGTTCTCTTGATTTGAGAGGATCAATCATGTTGCTCAGCGTGAATGTTGAGCCCTGATTTACAGGCCTTGTTGTCTTTTAATCTCTTCAGTCTAGGCATAGACTCTAAGATATAGATATTGATAGAGATTTTTACATTAAAAATATCAAAACAAAATTGGTGGGATTCTGGCAAATATGATGAAGCATCTGAAAAAGCAGAAAAAATTTTTTTTTTGCCTAATACAGATGAGCTTATGAAGGTTAAATTCTGGGCTAGAGAGCAGGGCAGGAAAAGACTGAAAAATAATTTTCCATTTAATTTCAGTAAGGATACCATAAATTGCCAAGAACTATCAGAACTGAAACTCTTGCACGAAGATGCATACATGATTGAAATTCTCTTAACTGTAACACAGCTCATTTGTAAAAGATGTAGAGTCAACCTGGCATGACCTAGAAGCTTTGATAATAGTATCACACCTTAATTGGCACAATCTGTCACTAATTGCATACTTTGAAGTGGTGTGGGGTGCTAATTTTACACAGTCCCTGTAAAAGAAATTCTCCTGCCCACCTTAGTGGAGAATCTAGTAAACAGGCTAAATATTTTCCCATCATGGATTGAGCCCAATTTGAGAATGTCACTGGCACTCTGCTGGATACAATATAGGTACCAATCATACTTTGTAGTCATTGTTGTAATATTTTTCTTGTCACTGCTATCTATGACCTGAAAATTTACAGTTCAGCTGGGTCATCTCTTAAGTAGCTGCAGTGCTTAACCCCTGAACTCCAACTCCTTGAGCAGCCCCAGACTTTTGCTGTAGTTTAACTCCTCCAGGGCAGATTTGCTAGAGGATTATATACAGTTGTCAGAAAATGTAGTACGCAGGAACAAAACCTGCTTTTTTCTCCAACAGCCCAAGAAAGAGTTTTTAAAAATGAATGCAGTGTGTTTGAATATTTAATGAATGTCTTTTCTGATCCCTACCAAAATGTGTCAAAGGCAACCAGGTCTTCATCAAATTAATCAATTTGGGCTGCTGAGAGTAGATGATGAAAAACAGGGAAATCAATTCTGAGTCAGGACCCTCAGTATCAGTGATACCTAGTAAATCAGTTTATAGTCAGAATTACCCCTGTTTTAGCAAGCCAGACCCTAGGTTTAGGATTCGGTACTCAGTTTTAATATTTTCTTTGTGGTGTAGAGGATCATCCCGATTTAACAAACCTCATCTGTCAGTCTTCTTCTTTTCTTCTCTTTTCATGCAACCTTGAAAATTTCAGACTTGCAGAAGAAGCAGAGCTATACATTGAAAATAGCATTGGCAGATTGATAGAGACACATACAGAGAGATCTTTATTTCATGAGTAGCCTCAGGGAGCACAAGTTGGTATAACTTCTGTTTTAACGAGCCCTTCGAGGAAGTGCAAATTATGGCAGCTTAGATTCCTCTAATGTTACCCACTGCGTCTAGATATAGTTCCAGCGCTTGAATATAGTGATGCCTGTTTCATGCAGAGTTATGAGGGCTAATTGTCTGACAAGATATCCGAAGACAATGAGGAGCAAACATCTGCAGTGCTGTAACAGTATGCACACTACCAAGCTGGTTTTCTTTGTTCAAAGGTAGACAGCTACTGATCTCAGCAGCTGAGCTGAAGATGAAGCATGAATGTTAGAAATGAAGGTATAGCCATTTTGGGGTCACTGGGCTTTGTTTAATTTGTAACGCTGGGATGCAATTTCAAAGGTAGCTTCATCTTTCTGATAGTGCTTTCACCAGCAGAGGGTGATATCTCCAATGCCCTTGATCTTCCTTACTCATTTTGTAATTTTCTGCTTATCTCCCAACCCTATCTCCTGTCTCGCTCCAACTCCAGTGTTTGTTAGGATTGATAACTACTTCAAGTTACAAAATGGAAATATTTTCTCCCGAAGAACCGATGGCCACTGAGAAGGGAAATACTTGGGCAAAATGGTACCTGAGTAGATCAAATTTATCAGTAGTACCACATTTAGTTCAGGGTACAAGATACTTCTGAAGTCCAGATGTCTCAATATAGGCTGATCATCCAACAACATTCACATTGTTACTTAAATGTGATGTTTTTAGAACCTGGATTGGCTATTTCTGATTTTTATTGCAGTGGTTTATCTGAACATGACAGACTTTGCTCCTTTGAAATGTTAGGCCAAAATTCAAGGAAAGATTTAAAATTTAAACAGCATTTCACTTCTGGTACTTATTCAAGATTATGAATTCTGCACTTGAACAAATGCTTAACTTTCAGACACTGTACAGCTCTTAACCCATCCCAGCATCCTGAGTTCAGCCTTTGGGATAAGTATTTTTCTCTGCTACTCTTAAAAGACATATGGATTTTTATTATTTTTAAAGGAAAGCTGTATAAATAATACTTAAATTTAATACAATAGTTACTGTGCTTTTCAAACTCCTACCAACAGAGAATTGCTGTCTACAGTACATTTTAGATTATATATATGTGTCACCTTCAGACTCTGTGCCAATGCCAGTCAAACTGTGACACTAACTAGTCTTTCAGTGAGAACTGGAATCCAGCTTAGGATGTTCTAAGATGAGGCCTCAAACTCACATCATAGCCCTGTCCACTCATTCATTGGTTAGATAAAACAGTCTGTAATGTTTCATTTCAATAAATGCAACTGATAGTTTTCATCGCTTCTGGAACAAATTCATGCGGGGCTCAACTCCTAGACACAAAAGGTTTGTTTGATTAATATTTCCAAAGTTCTGGGTCCTCCTCTTGTATTATTAAAGTAACATTCTTAAACTAATGATGTTTGGAGAAGCTTTTAAGCAAGCTCGTTCTGCAAGTTGATGGGCATACTCACTTTCTTCTTATGTTGTCATGCCTTGAGGAATCTGGCAGCAGAATCATAGTAAGAAAAGACGAAGAATAGCTTCTAGACTAGGAAGGACTGTTTTCATTAGGGAAAGCAGGGTGCATCTTCCACTATATACACTCTGAACTGCTTTTATCTCCATCTTTATGTATTTGTACAGGCTACAGTCAAGTCAGATAAATTGTATGGGAGAATCTTTGATATTTTATTTATGCTTTCACATATATGGACGAACAGTTTATAAACCTATAGGTAACTATTTCAAAACATGAAGATGAAATAAAATTCTGCCTTTTATTTGCTTCCTGAAAAATGATACTTCTGTCTAATTTTTAATTCTCTTCCTGATAATTCAGAACATTATATTGGCCTTTTTGGCTGCCTTTATTCAGTGATTCACCTGTTTCAGAAATGTTTAGTTCAGAGTTAGGCATTTCATATATATTGTTTGTACTATGATTCTGTAGATGTATTGCTTTGCTTCTAATTATGTAAAAGCCGTTCTGCTATCTTTTTCCATCATCCTCTCTGCTTTATGAGGTCCGTGCCTTCTGTGCCTCTTGCCTTCCTCTATTTCCTAGTTTAATTATTTCTGTGACTTCACATGAATCCGCTTGGATTAAATATAACCCATCTTTCCTGTACATAAAGTTCCTCAAATCAAAGCATTTTTAAGTTTCTCTTCTCTATGCTATCATCTCATCTCTAATGAGGCTCTGGATCTCTGTGTGCCTTTGAGTCTTCATGTTTAACAGCACTATGAAGAATGGTAGCATGTAGGTGTCATAGTTTGAATAGAGCTACCAAAACTGCTTTTCCACTACTGATAACAACAGAAAACACTGTTTCCTACATTGCATATGCTCCTATGCATATATTTACCCACCTGTCTACTGCTTTCCATACCTAAGCAGGCTGTGGGTGTTGTGCAATAGCTATGGTACTTAAAATAATGCAGGTAAAGCTGATGTCTGGGGGATTAACTATTCTTCATATAATTGCCTTCATAGATATAAGGTAAAAAAAAATCTGTGCTAAGCAACAAGAATTACAATTAGCTTTATTGGCAGAGAGCTCACTGTATGAAGTATACTGAATACTATTGTATCTAGTGATATAAATTTCTGTGTTATTTTTCTGATCATTTCTGATGAACAGTGAAAGAAACCTGAAGATTTCTGAGCTGAGAAAATAAATCCCAAAGGCAAAGACTTTCTTTTCAGTGTATCAGTTTTAAATCTAATGCTCATGCATGGAGTTAGTGTTGCTTGTACATTTGGAGTGTTAGTTTTGAATACACACAAAACAAAGAGATGATCATTTAGTTTACAGTTCAAATGTGAAGGCAAGAGTCAGAGTCTGACCTGATGACTCATTTATATGATTTACTGTTAGCTCTTTCTAGAGGCGATGCAGAGATACAGGCATATGCAGGACATAATTAATGCTCCTACTCCCATCCACACATGGAATTGCATCACATAAAACATAGATGGACAGCACAGGATAAAATAATAATGCCAAGATCACTTGTATTGGAAATGTATTGGAAATGTTACATAGTGATCTGATTTTTTTCCTTTCCTTTCCTTTCCTTTTTTTTTTTTTTTTTTTTTTTTATTCTTGGATTATTTTGGGGGAATTTAAAATCTACTGATTAGAAGTTGTTTTTTACTTGCTGCTGCTGCTGCTTCTTCAGTATGCGCCATGTGGAACAGCCCCATTACCAGACCTGATGCTAGACCCTGGACTGTGGATTTCTATCTTTCTCTTTTTCTCTCTTAAAGTGGTTAGGCAACACAAAGCTTGAATTTCTTCTAAAACTGCACAGCTTAGGAAGATATAACTGTGATAGGGCCAACACATACAGGATAACTGTTTTACATATATCTCCTATTAAATGTGATGTTTTTCCTCTTACAGACCTTGAATTTCAGTTCACCCTAACCTAACCAGGGGGAATATGCAAATCTGGTCACCCCTCCCTGCCTTCACATGTGGGACATGACAGTAGGGATAAAAGGTTCTGTGAAGTCCCACATTTTCAAGTTTTAAAAGTAAGTTGATTGCAGATCCAGTCCCTATACACTGAATGCTGACATGCTCTGTGACCATTGCTTTTAAAGGTAGCCCTTACTGATAAAGCTGATTGCTGCAAAATAAAGGTCTTAAACTCATTTCTATGTAAATTTCCACCTCTTGGAAGTCTGAGGTTTTCCGCTTTGCATCATAATAGAGTAACTTTCAAACTCATTAGTAGTAAGAAATTCTGCCAGTATAGAAATATCTCCACTTCTGCAGGGTGGGTTTTCCATATATGCATAGTATGCTTTTGTAAGGAAAAAACTTCAATTACAGATTAAGAAAATGAAAACACAGAAAAGAATGTAAGTTGAATGCTCAGGGTGAGACTACACCTGGAATTCAAGAGAAATGGCAATAGAAATGGTCCTTGTAAAAACAAATCAAACAATTATACTTACAGCCAGTCTTAATTGACTCTCTGCATCTTTTAAAATTGCAAACCTTATCTCTTATGCTGTCTCTATTTGCTAAGTAGGCTAGCAATAAAAACACATGTATTTAAATTTTTGTAGTGGGGAAAAAAATCTTATTCATGACATTTACTCTCTTCAATTTTTTAAAGCCATGTTTTACTAAATTGATTATTTTGATCATTCTTTGCCAAAAAAAAAAAAAAATACCATCTTATACATCATAATTAATACTGTGTGGACAAGGCTTTGCTAATCCAATGAAGGGCTTGTTTCATGGAGCGTTAAAACAGATTAAAGAAAATCCAGTCTTTCCTTCTTAGTACAAAATGTTTTTCAATTACTGCTCTCCTCACTAGATGTTTATGTTCTTCATACAAGGTCACATTTATAAGAATCTGCACCCCTTTATCTTTCTTAATATGTATCTTTATATCAAAACACATTCTGGTATAAAATGTGTGGAATCTAGTGGAAGTGTCAAAATAGAAATCTAGTAATTCCTATTCTGTCACTGCTAGTTGTCAATCCATGATAGTTTGCAGTCTGAGATATGGATATTAGTAAGTCCCACAATCTAACCTCAATTTTTTTTTTCGTCAGTCAAAACCTTAAATATAAATAAACACAGACCATTTACAACCTTGACATCTTTTCCTGTGTAATCACAGCACATTCATCTTCCACCCCACAGTCTGTGGGATCCAAAGAGAATACGGAAAGAAACTTTTCTTTCTTGAGAGGGGAAACTATATCAATTCCTATGTGTTAGGAATTATCACTGTCATTAGTGGTGCCATTAGCATGAGTAGAAATGGACTATCAAACTATGGCTAGGTCATACCCTCTCTTATGGCAGACAATTCATCTGTATATAGAAAAAGAACAGTTCAAAATGTATTTCAGAAAAGACTACTGCATTTACAGGGCACTAATTCAGACTCTGAGGGTCAGTAGATCAATGGGACAGCATAGACAGAAACATGTGAGCATAGGTACTATGTTTGTGTACAAGAAGTCTTACATTTTCTGTGTGTAACACCTGCTGTAGTTGGTGCCTAGAGGTGATGCATGTGTATGTTATGGACACATAAATTTTGTCAGATCTCATTGAAAATTTTCCCAGTTCCCTTCGTGTAAATATTTTTGGAGGTAACAGAAGAAACGTATTGGAAAATCTCAAGTTAAAACTAAACATTGATTGTTTTTTTCTTGTGTTGGTTGTATCATGCACAGGAGGATCATCTTGGGCTAGATTCTATCTGAAGGTTAAAATATCTACATTTAGATGTCTCAATCTCCCAGACTGCACATGATGATACCCTGGCAGGTGGCACAGACCTGCTCTCAAGCAGTCCTTGTAGCTGAAGCAAGCTGTTCTGCAGGGAAAGAATCTTTGGCTATGTGAATACTAAGCCTCTTTCTGCTATGGCCAGGGAACATGTATAAAGGTCCATGACCTGCTTTGGTTACTAACATAGCTATAGCTGATAAATATGAGACCTCACTTTTTATCTCCCTTTCCCCCAAGATCTTTCAGACGATGTGAACTCTTTAAACAAGGCATGAATTTCTATGGTAGCAGAGAAAACAAGCTATTCACTATAGATCACTTATATTCTATGTATTAAATATTCAGTGTACAGTGATACATGCCTTAAATCATTAGAGCTATTTTATTTGTTTTGATCTTGAAAAGGCAGATCACCATTATCCATAAATGTGCATTATTTGCTGTGGAGCCCATCTGTGTCAGAATTTTTCGTGTTTCCCAGCTGTACCATGCTGATAAGCCTGAAAGAAAAAAAAAAAAAAAAAAAGACTTTTTCTTTTTTTTAATGAAAATAATTTATTTTTTATTATTTTTGATCCAAATTATAAGCCTCAATGATATAATGTTAATCGATATGAATATACTTTTCTATAATGTGAGTTTCTTTCTGAGAGGTAAATTATGTAGTTAACACATTCAGGACACTTCACTTTTACACATACAGAGCACACTCATAGGAATTGTTTAGCTTCACTATGAAAAACGTTCTAAATATAGACATATCAAAGTTTCTCTCAAGGCAAGCTGATGGGAAAAAAGACTGTTTACAAAGATCTCTATGAAATATAAGTTAAATACTTGACCTTAAGTGTGCTTGATGTTGCATTAATGCTTTAAAATCATCATTTTCAGACTGTCAGTTAAAATCAGAGGAGAAGGTGGATAATCTCTATGGTTGAAAAGGTTAAGTAGAAGAGAGAAACACTCACAAATCTTTTCCCTTGTTTATTCTTCATTTCTACCTTAAAATAGAAGAAATGAATAAACACAAAATCACTAAAAAGTTAATCTCCAGAGATCAAAATTCCAATAAGATGAGTGGTATCCTAGAAAAGTAAGGAACCATTACCATTGACAGCAGAAAGATTTTTCAGCAGTGTAAAAGCCCCGTTCTTTCTGGCTTAAAATGACCGCAACGATCTAGGAGAAAGAGAAGTTGTGCCTTTATGCACTTCTTCCATAATAATATTAATTAGTTCTTGCAGTGAGAGGCCCAAAATTGAGCATGATATTTGAGGTGTGATCTCACCAGTGCTAGGTACAAGGTGACAATCCCTTCCCTGATCCTGCTGGCCACGCTATTGGTGATACATACCAAAATGCCATTGGTCTTCTTGGCCACCTGGGCATAGTGCTGGCTCATGTGCAGCAGCAGTCAACAAACACCTTTTCTGTTGGGCAGTGTACACATCCTTACATTCATTTTAATCCTCAAGCCTGAGGATATCCTACAGCACTAAAGAGAAATCCTTCTGCTCTGCTTGAAACAAACTTCCTGTATCTCTGTACCCAGTCGCATATAACCTTTTTACATGATCTTGTTAATGATAGAGGAACCTTCCTTGTAAAATATTTGCATTTTACAATCAAGTAATTCTTCTGTGGGAATTTTCTTCAATTTCATAGCTTTAGTGTTCAGAAGTCTTTTTGTTTCAAACTGGGTTGCAGTCATAGATAGTTTATTAATTTGTGTACAAACACTGCCAATTAACTTTTTTTTTTTTTTTTTTTTGCATATTTCTTTACAGTTTGAGGATTTATAAATCAAGATTTACAGAAAAAAAATGTTTTACTAAAGTAAGCAAACCAAATTCTGTTTATATCTCCACCTCAAACCTCATTTCATGATCATCTAGCTGTTTCTGTCCACATGTGTACCAGCAGACAGATTTAAGTTAGAAGGTATTAAATGGGAGAAAATATTATACATCAATACAGGAGCTGCACAGAAACATGTTGAGAACTGTAGAAAATTATGTGTGAAAATAATAACTGATTACAACACCCACAGTAAAGGTCTAACAATCAAGATGCTTTCGGTGATAATGAAGGAGGCTACACTGCAGCAAGTGGTGAGATAATATTTCCACTGTTCTAGCAAATTCAGAAAGTCAGCATCCAGAAGGAAAGGGATGGGGGCATAACCACGATCCTTCACATGTAAAGGCAGAGGAAGATGAAATTTGGCATACACTGAGGGAACAGAGCTGTAGTGAGGGAACTAGGGCAAGCTTCATAGCATGATGGAAAAAAAGCAGGAAGAAGAATATTTATTGGCAAAGTAAACAAGGAAAACAATTATAACATTGTTCATCTAAATTTTTCTACTACTGGGGTTTGAGAAATGGCTTTCTGAAACTGTATGGGGAGAAACAAGTATAAAGGTATGTGCAAAACAGTGCAGTATCAGAGTAAACTTCCTCCTCCATCTTCCCAGGCTCTGAAATAAAATACTAGCAAAGTAAATACTTCCACAAACAAATACAGCTGTGGGGCTGTATGTGAGCTGCACTTTGCACTAGACAGTAAATTAGTTCCCAACCAGTGCAAAACCAGAGCTAATAAACACAGCAGCATCCTTTTTTTTTTTTTTTTTTTTCCCAATATGGGCAGAGCACTAAAAATTCAGAGCAACGCTGAGTGATAAACATCATTCCCTCTATAAATGACTGGCCCGTTGCTAACGGCAACAGCTCTGTTCCTAAAGTTAGCTGAGCTCTTACAGTGGTAAATTCAGTGTCCTCATGTAACTTGCAGGATTTAGCTCATCAGTTTTGCCAGCTCCTGCAGGAATACAACTGCGTTTAAGCATGAACTTTTCCTTTCTCTTTGCATTATGTTTATTTAAAAAAAAAAAAGGGTTAGAACTAGAATCTGTTTTATAGTTTCCTGTATATATAAATGGATTCAATATTTAGTCTTTCTGTTGTATGAAGCCTTTTCATTCAAACGGAATGCTTTTTTTTTTGTTGTTGCTTTAAATGATTTTCTGCAATATAATAAGCCAGATAACAAGTCCAGATAAGGACGAATGGAAGTAAATAATCCAAATTCTACTAAAAAAAATTTAAAAATTCATCTAAAAGATGGTCAAGGGCAGCTTGATCTAGTGGTGGGCAAACAGGCCACAGCAGGGGATTAGAGCTAGATGATCTCTGAGGTCCTTCCAACCCAAACTGTTCTATGACTCTATATATTTACTCAGAGCTGTTTTCTGATTTCAGAAGAACATTTGTTAATGAGCTTGATAACCCTAGCTAGGATACTTTGTTTCTGTTCTGTATATCTGAGTCTTAGCAGCATTGTCTAAGACTCAGTTTGTAATATATTTATACTCCCACATCCAGTTGCTTTCCTGAGTGTTAGACATTCTGAGAGAGTTGGGAAGAGGTAAACAAAATATGGCCATACATATTTTCATTGATTTCTTGTTAATAAGTAATGATGACAGGAGGGCGATGAAGATGATCAGAGAACTGGAGCACCTCTTCTGTGAGGAGAGCTGGCACACCAGAAGGCTGTGCTACCATTCAGTGAGACTTGGACAGACTGGAGAGCTGGGCAGGGAGGAACCTGATGAGGTTTAAAAAGGGCAAGTGTAGAGTCTTGCTCCTAGGGATGAATTAACGCATGCATCAGTACATGCTGAGAAAAGCTCTGCGGAGAGGGACCTGGGGGTCCTGGTGGACAACACATTGGCCATGAGCCAGCAGTGTGTCCTTGTGGCCAAGAAGGCCTATGGCATCCTGGGGTGCATTACAAAGAGCATGCCCAGCAAATCAGATCAATGGAGGTTATCTTCTCCCTCTACTCTGCCCTTGTGGGACCACATTTAGAACACTGCGTCCAGTTCTGGGCTTCCCAGTTCAGAAAAGATAGATCTCCTAAATGGAGTCCAGCGGAAAGCCACCAAGGTGATAAAGGGCCCGGAGCATCTCCAATATGAGGAAAAGCTGAATAACGTGGCTCTGTTCAGCCTGGGGAAAAGAAGACTGAGGGGATGTGATAAATGTTTGTAAATATCTAAAGGGAGGTGAGAGGCAAATGGATGAGGCCAGCTTATTCTCAGTGGTGTGTAACAATAGGACAAGGAGCAGTGGCCTAAAATTTTAACATAGGAGGTTCTGTACTAACATGTCAAAGAACTTATTTACAGTAAGGGTGACTGAGCACTGGAACAGGCTGCCCAGAGAGGGTGTGGTGTCTCTGCCTATGGAGATATTCAAGACCCATCTGGATGCTGACCTGTGTGACCTATTGTAGGGTACCTGCTTTAGCAGTGGGGTTGGACTTGATGATCTTTTGAGGTCCCTTCCACCCCTGTGATTCTGTGATTTTGTGAGAGGCTGAGGCAGTTGGACTTGTTTCTCTTGGAGAAGAGAAGGCTCGAGGGAAACCTTGTTTCAGCTTTTCGGTACTTGAAGGGAACTTACAAGCAAGGTGGGAAGCAACTTTTTACAGTCTAGTAGTGATAGGACAAGTGGGAATGGCTTTAAACTAAAAGAGGAGAGATTTAGGTTAGATGTTAGGAAGAAATTTTTTACTCAGAGAGCAGTGAGATGCTGGCACAAGCTGCCCAGAGAGATTGCAGATATCTCACCCGAGAGACATTATAAGCCACTTTGGATGGAGCCCTAAGCAGCCTGATCTAGTTGTTGGCAATGCTGTTAAAGAAGGAGGGTTGGATCTACATGATCTTTAAGATCCCATCCACTTTAAGCCATTCTATGATATGAGCTTTTATGCTGGCATTACAGAAGCAGAGATGTCAGCACCAAGAGCAGAAAGTGAAACAGGCAACTGACACTACCAACACCATCTCTGAGCTTCACAAACTTTGCACTCTTTTTCTCTGAAACACTTTGTGGTTGTTATTGTATTTGCAGTGCACTTCCCCACTAGGTAAATAGAAAGCTGCTTCCTGTAATGCTTTACAAGCATTATTTGCTGCTGTAAAATATAACTAAAAGCATAAAATATTGAGGAAGATATAATTTTATAGTACATTAAAAATAAAAAGTAAAATTAACAAGCATGACAGGTTAACATTTTACAAGCATCAAAGGAGTAGGTGAATTATGACATTATCAGTAGAAGAACAAGCTATCTCACGATTAGCCCTGGAGTACTTTATTTTTCCAGACCATTTCTAATTAGAGTGCTGAAATGAGATCCTGTTAGCAAACCCCTAAATTGCAGGCAGCAAAATGGGGATTCAATCCAATCCAATCCAGTTCAGCATATAAAGCATCTGGGCCATATATGTACAGAATGAATACATAGAAAATGGGGAAAAATAATAAAATAGAAGAAAAAGTAACAACTGCCCATGCAGATAGCCTTTATTGGTTACATTTGCCAATGGGGAAATTGAGATTTTCTAAGTAGGTATTTTGAAGATAAAGAAGGTGAATTTCCATATCAGCATATTTAAGGACTCAAGATCAGGAACTAGAAAAATCACTGTCTAAAAAAAGGAGGGGAAGAGAAGAGAAGGGATGAGAGTGATTTATGGAGAGAAAAATAAGCTGAAGACTTTATTGCTTCTACAGGCATGCAATAAAAACTATGAAAATTCACATTAAAAAATATACAGCATATAACAATATACCATTTCGGGCAAAAGGCAGAGTATCTTTCCTTTTAATGACATATCTCGTATCACATAGAGTATAGAGTATAGAGAAGTATAAATGTGCATATGTAAAAAAATATATCTTGCTTCAGATGTTAAAGTAACCATATTACTGTAGATTCAGAATACCTACTTCATATATATGACCAAACTATGCTTTCTTTTTTTTTTTTTTTTTTTTTTTTTTAGTTTGGAATAGAAAATGATCATTATGCTTCTCACTGAAGTAAAGCAATATTGAGTTGTCACTGATTGAACCTACCACTAGAGGTAGAGGAATCGATTAAATACTTCCTGAAATTCCATTTCAGCCAGTAAATGTATAAATGAACAAAGACTCTGAGCTAGAATAATTATTTTAGGAAACTAAGGTAGATGTGGATGTGATTAAATACTAGTGGAGAACAAAGGAAGGAAACCAGTCATCAGAAATCAATGGCAGAGTTTGTCTGTGCGGTCACTGAAATGAGATATATGCTTCTACAGTTTTCCAGAGGATTCTTTGCTTTACCTAATGGTCTAATATTTTTACAGTTGATTAAATTATTGGTGCCTGTGTGATTATGTAGTATGAGTACAAGAAAGAAATGGTGACTTTTACTCTCATGATAACTTTTGGTAAAGTTACTGATATTTTCCTGCTATGAAAAAAATTAAGTAGAATGAGATATCTTGGAGGGGAAAAAAAAAAAAAAAAAAAAAAAGGGAAAGCTTTTTACTGAAAGGCAAGAAAATTTCTAGTGGATGGCTAGAATATATCATATGGGAAAGATACAGTAAGTTGGGAGCTCGCAAAGGCTGATTCATAGGACTGTGTCTTAGGGCTTATATATTACTGTATTCAAATATGTCAGATAGAGAAAGGCTTCTGCTTAAAGGGGAACAGCCCAAGAATAACTTGTCTGGATTTACTCCCTTTCACAACAACCCTCCAGGCTCAGACAGTTTTTTACCCAGTGAACCCATCAGTCCAAGACATGAGCTGCCAGCTTCTCCAGGAGGAGGTGTGAGAAACAACATCAAAAGACTCCCAGCAGTCCTAATAAGGATGAGAGTAATTTCTGGAGCCAGAAACCCTGATTTATTACCACTAAATTGTGATACAACTAGATCTACTTACATCTACATCTCACTCTAGTAGAAGCTCCAGCATAAAATATTCAAAAAGTAACAATATGACTTCTTTGTTTGAAGAAGGAAGATAATCACAGACAATATTGATTGAATAAAGAATGAAGGCACAAATAAGGAAAGAGTTCTATTGAATTTACAGCACTAAGAATTGAAAGACCAAAAATTTCATTAAGGTGGGTTGATGGAAAATCTGTGGAAGATGTAGAAAAGCTGAAACTACAACTGACAACTGTGTTCAGCAGGAGAGAATACAGGTTACATCAGAAGACAGAGCATTGTTCAGCAACAAGCTAATTTCCCTGAACAATGAGTGGAGGAGTTTTATCATTAGAAAAGAGTGGTTCCTAATTCCTCCTACAATAGAAACAATGAAAATTAACCTCAGGTGCTGAAATTCTTAACTAAAAATGCATTTGTTATAATTTCTAATCAGTCCAATCATGGATTTTTCTTTAAGGTAAATGAGTAGCTGCATGTGATACCACATGGTCTTTTGGGGTCAGTGTCCAGATGAACTGGAGAAAAATCCTTAAAAAAATATAATGCAAACACTAATGCTTTCCCAGTAGGTGGACAGCTAAACAAGGCTGAGAATGCATCACTAACAAAAAGACAAATTGCAGAAGAGATGTAGCCACATTTCTTTATGGGAATAGAAATGTTGCCAAGAGAATATAAAATTAAATCTGTGACATCAGCAATTCTTACAGTAGCCTGAAACCTTTGAATTTTCTTGCTAGAGAAGGTTGAAAAGAAATAAAAGAGAATTGAATACAAGAGGTGTATTTGCAGGATAGAAGTACTTCAGCCCTCATAAGGAATAACATCCTAAAGCTCACTGGACCAAATTTCATATTTATGTAGACAAATAAAAACAAACACACACAAAAATGAAATAAAAAAATCCCACAAATGAAATATAACCAAATCACCACCAGTCTTCTTGCCTACCACCAGCCAAATATTCTCAAATTTGTGTAACTTGGATGTGTTTCTCCTTTGTCCTCTCTGTCTCTTTCATGAAAGTATTTAAGCATTAACTGTATTCATCTTTATATTTTGAAGGTAATGTTTCAACTGGCTTCCCATCAGCGTCATTGGCAACACAAGATTTCTGAAAAATAAATCTCAGATGGTGCCAGGGTTGCTTAGCATCCTTTACCATGCATAAGCTGTGTTGTTTTTTTGACAGAAATAATATCTAGCATAGAGAATTTCCGGATGCTTTCAGCAAGTTGGCCTCTTGCTTTGAAAGAGGCTACTATCAGCTGGGATACTGGAAGAATCTCTTCTCAGGAAAAATGGTAATGCACTGGCACAGGCTGCCCAGGGAGGTGGCCCTGGAGGTGTTCAAGAACCATAGAGATGTGGCATTGAGGGACACGGTTAGTGAGCAGGATGGGGTTGGGCTGGGGTTGAACCTGATGATTTAGAGAGGTTAGTTTCAACTTCAATGACTCTATGATTCTCCTACCTGTGTAAAGGAGCAAATAAAATCTGTGCTGTTTAATATTGTTTGGTATATATACTTGCTGATTAAGGAGAACTTGTCTAGAGAAAACAAAAGAAAATAGATTAAAACATATCACATTGTATTCATATCAATATTACAAAGGAATAATAAAAAAAAAGATATGTTCGTGTGGATATGCTGCTGAGAAAGCCACACAGTGTTTTAGAAGGCCTTGTTGTTATGTACCTTGCTTGTTTTATAGCACCAAAACAGACCACAGCATCTTCTACCAATATTGGGTTCAAATTTGACAGATGACCTTTCATTTTATATTCATAGATTTCAATCGTAAATGGTGCTTTCTTTTCATTGTTGAATGTCACAGCAAATATTCTTGTGGAAGGTCTTTGTCAAGCAGAAATTCAGATTGAAGGACAAACTTTTGAGGAAGATGCCCAAGCAGACATATGTTGATATTGACCTGACAGTGATCATACTCTGTCAATCAATTTCAATCAAATTTATTTATTGAATAGTGAGGAAAGAGTCAAGGGGATGAAATTCCAGAAAACTGATTGCCACAGCAGTGAACACAAGCTGACTTCAGATATCTGACATTGGGATTATGGAATGAAAGCATTTTTAATCTTCTGAGCCTTCAGCAGAGCTGCTTTCTAAAATCCTGAAGTGAGGCAAGGATACAAATAAGGGCATAGCAAGAGTACAGCAGTTTGTACAGTTTGACTAGGAAGGCTCAAAACTAAGAAAACAGCAGTGAAAAATATAGCCTGGAATGAAAGGAAGCAAACAAGACAATTCAAACAACCTACTGCCCTCCTGATTCAGTTGCTAATATCATTAATCTTACAGAGCTACCTGACAGACCTTGGCAGCACAGGGCAACAGCTTACTTTTTCCAGAAAGGACACCCATATAATATTGGAGCTGATTATTTATCAATATATATTGACCTTGCTGTACTTTCTTAGTTGTCAGATTCCCACGTCTTCATATAACTAACGTCAATATTTGCAAGATGTGATATGCCTAAATTCTTCATTGAAGACCTTATATGGGCTTTATATTAACACCTCTTATGCATGGATATTATTTGCTGAAAATGTTGTTGGATTTTTTTTAGTAGTCATGTCATAAGCCACGCTGTCTACTTAGCAAAGAGGAGGTAAAGCAAAGGGTGCAATCTTAAAACCAGGAGGTACTGACAGAGCAAAATCCTACAATTTAGATTTGCCTACAATGATCCACTGTGCATAAATGGGAGAAAATAATATATTTGTGCAAATAACAGAACAGAAACTAACTTATTGTAGAGAGGCTTTAGGAAGTAAGAGAGTTTTCTTCATTGGCAATTCTGACATTTGCAGTTTTTGGCTAATAGCTGTTCAGTTGCAGTTATTTTAACACTATTTCAGAGTGAAAAACTGCAAGAACCGATACTGTGAGCCCCTAAGTACCCAGAATTGCTATGAGCAGGATTGTAATACATTCAGCAGTGGAGGATGCTCAGCTTGTTGAAAATTCAGGGACATTAGTACTTATTTTCTTATTTTTTCCCCATAAAACACATTCCTAACTTTTTTTTTCTCCTTAAAAATCTTCAGGTGCTCTTTGTCAGAGCTCCTACTTGTGATGAATGCAAAGGTATTTATTCAAAGGAATGAAGCACTACCACGTCTTGCTGCAGTTTAGAGCAAACAGTAACTTACAGTGAAAGCGTGGGTTGGAAATAGAGGGATGTCTTCCCCTCTATCCCTCTGCTGCTCTGAAGGAGCAGCGCATAAAACCATCATGAGAACTGATCAAACCTAATCCAAGTTCAGAATCCAATGTAGATTTAATTCTGTGAACTGCATGAGAAGATGTATCAGTGAAGACAGCTTTGAAACATCTGAAAATGTTTCAAATTCTTGATTTAAAGAGGCAACATATTTTAACATGCTAGGGGAAGAAATTTCTCAATTTTCTTAATGAATGTATCAGTTAATATTATCAATGAGTTATTCCAGCCTTAATTCCTTTCAAAATTAAACTGCCTAGGGGGTTATTTTCAATAATAAGTAATATAGATAAACATTCAAAAAACATGTGATA
This sequence comes from Centrocercus urophasianus, assembly GCF_019232065.1. Lineage (NCBI taxonomy): Eukaryota > Metazoa > Chordata > Aves > Galliformes > Phasianidae > Centrocercus > Centrocercus urophasianus. The sequence continues at coordinate 3,447,871 of NW_024884475.1, read as the reverse complement.
TTCTGAAGTAAATAGAACAATATGCATTTCAATTTAGAACAGCATAAAAAATGTCAGTCATTGAAATTAGAGATGCTTGGCATGCAAAGTTTTGTACATGGGAAGAAACAGTTATGAACCTGTGGATCATATAAAATCTTCCCTTGCATAGTCATACAATAATATTTTTGTAATTTAAATATAGTGTTTTCTTTTTGTCTCTATATTTTGTTTAAGTATCATATTCAAACCCATTCTTAAGTATTCAAAAGTTTGCTTCTGCATTGGTTTATTAAAACCACTACTTTGTTTCTTGGGAATATCCTTACAAAGACTAATACAAAATATACCTAGTCTCTGAATATGCTCATTTATACTTGTTTTCATAAAAGAAATTTTATGTTATATTCTTTCCTTTAGCTTGTAGAGTGTGTAGGCGTAACTTTTGCACTGCTCCAGGGAATTGAAGTGTATTTCCTTTAGTAAATTCCATAACAGTTTTGATTTTGTATCTCTGGAGCAAGGTGATAGAAATTTCTTCCAGAGAAGAAAGTTCCATTATTGTATTTGACACATGAAGGGATTGGTTTGTTAACCACTTACTTGTTTGCTAAAAAGACTCATATCTCCTCACTTTTTCCGTGCATTCCACTGGCTTCTAAAAACCTCAGTCATGAAACAAGACTGAGCTATGTATCCTTTTTGCTGTCTTTCTGGGAATTTAGTGTGAAGCACATTTATTTGTCTTGTTCCATGACAATCTTAACCCTTGCTCTCTCCTGGCTTGTGAAGTACCCTGGTTCCTTGTAGCTTTGTCCCTGAAACTACCTTGTTATAAGAATATGATTTAGTTCCATGGATCCATCCATCCTTAGACGGACCTTGGCACCTGCTCTTCCTTACACACGGAGACTGTGAGCCTTCAGTTGTTGGGCAGCCACACTGTGCACAGAGCCAGCTTTGCTCTCCACTGGGCTCTAATAGCAGCTTCTGACTTCAAATACACAAAAAATTAAACTAATACAGACCATAAAGAAGGGCAAAGTGGATTAATACAGCACAGGCTAGAGGAGACAGTGCCTCATGCCTTGACAGTGAATAAAACTGATGTACTTCAGAGAAAAGTGGGGTTTGGGTCGTGTGGCACTCTGCCAGCACACTCCTGAGATCAGCTAACACAACTCAATGCTTCTCACGTCCTTTGGTCAAGTATTTTTATTTCTGATGTTTTTATTTGTTTGTTTGTTTTAATTGCATCATATTTACTTTTCGTGCTCTCCTATGTTCTCAGTCTCTCAGTCAAGGACTGCTCTTTGCTTAGTTTGATTTTTTAAACCTAATAAGCACTTCTGCTATTCCTCTCTCCATGTATAAAGCCAGAGGCTAAAGTACTAATGTCCCTGAATTTTCAACAAGCTGAGCATCCTCCACTGCTGAATGTATTACAATCCTGCTCATAGCAATTCTGGGTTCTTAGGGGCTCACAGTATTGGTTCTTGCAGTTTTTCTCTCTGAGGTAGCGTTAAAATAACTGCAACAATAACTGAACAGCTATTAGCCAAAAACTGCAAATGTCAGAATTGCCAATGAAGAAAACTCTCTTACTTCCTAAAGCCTCTCTACAATAAGTTAGTTTCTGTTTTGTTATTTGCACAAATATATTCTTCATACTTTAAATATTTGTTTTTCCCTTGGTTTTGTCAGGGAATAATGAGTGTGAGTCTTTTCTAGTTGAAAAAGGAAGGACTTATTTTCTTGACTGTATTAGTTTAAAAGATTTATAACCAGAAGACCAGATGAATAATTCCTCTGAACAGTGTTCTTAACTCTGGGAAAAGAGGCAAGAAAAATCTCAAATAAATTACATTTGGAAGTTCAACTTTTTTTTTTTTTTAAATTTTATCTGAAGCAATCCAATCAAAGTTTAATTGGGGAATTGCTTAATTAAATGTGAAAAAAAAATCGAACAATTGCAGAACTAGATCTTACAACAAAAAATTTATAAAAATATATGTATCTGTTGCACGAAAACCAATTACAAGGAGTTTTAACAAACACCCTCTTCGCCTGGCTATTTCCTCTCTGCAACTAAATGGAATAATTCACAGTGAGAATTTATTCATGCCTTTGAAACTGCATCTCATTTTTCACCTCAGGTGTCTGTATCAGGAAACAGTGCCAAAAAGAATACATCAACAGCTGCACAACCTGTTTTTCACCTTAAACTTGTCTGTTAAATATAGGCTGCCACATATATTAGTTGCTAATATAAATGAGGACACGGTAGCAGATAAAATTTTGGGGACTCATCATTCTTTTTATAAACGCATATTCTTTTACAGTGTCTTAAGGCAGTTTATGACACAGTTCTTGGATTTCCAAAGTGCAGCTACACCTTATCCTCATAAACTTGTGCTCCTCTGGCAGAATCCACAGCACTGAACCTTTATTTAGAACATATTGTATTTCTACCGTTGTAGTTGTGGAGTGCACAATGATTTTTAATGCAGTCATCCTTATAATGTCCTGTAAAATAGTATAGTACTAATAGCCTTGATTTATGGCTCTAAGTTATGTTGGAAGAAAACAAAACTCAGACCCTTGGAAAGTTTTCTTGTGTTGATCTTTCAGTGAACTATATCACAACTTAACTGAAAGAAACTGCTTTAGACATCACGAGTGGAAATTGTGCAGCTGTAGAGCATTTCAAAAAAAGTACAGAAGGAAGGAACAGCATCATATATGGATCTCTTTCTTTCAGGAAAATCCACAAAAAAAGCTGTAGATGTTCTAGGTTCAAAAGTCCTTATGGTGCAGATTATTTAAAACCATTTACCTCTCAAGAAGTGAGAGCTACCTGGCAGAAGTGAAAAGTATAAAACCTTTTCTTTTTCTTGAGTTTGTTCCAATTTTTAGAAAATACTTCAAAATTAAGTTTCTAAAAAAGAAAAATATCTACATGTAGATTAAGGATTTTATGGTGAAGGCATGTGTGGGTTTGAGGGAACACCTGAGTACAGTTCTTCTAGTACTTAAATGGAGCTTACACTCAGGAGAGCAAACATTTTAAACAATCTGATATTGATAGGACAAGGGGGAATGGCTTTAAACTAAAACAGAGGAGATGTTGATTAGATATTAGGAGGACATTTTTCATTTAGAGATGCAAACAGATGTTGTGAATACTTCATTGCTAGAGATACTCAAGGCCAGGGTGGGTAGGGCCCTGGGCAGCCTGATCTAGTGGAAGGATCAGCGCAGGATTGCAAATAGTTCTTAAGAACTAATGGAGCTATTTGACATCTTAATCTTTCTGGCAAACGACTTTTAATTTCTTTTCTGGCCTCTTTGCTTTCTTTTGCTCTGATGTTACCTCTGCAGCTTCTGTAGTGGCTCATCGAATGAGTCTCCTGTGCTTCTCCATGCAAAATGCAGATTCTGTATTAAACTTGCTTGGTGAGTCTGTCCGAGCAAAAGTTTTTGCACCTCTAATATGAAAACTGTTCAAATGCTGAGCTTATGATTCATGATGAGCAGACCTCAGGGGACAGGTCACTGAGGAACATAAAATCCTGAAAGGGAAAGGAAGAGATTGATATTGATGTATTATACAGAAAGGAAACTAATTAGAAAACAAAATGCTATGAAGAGACATTGAGAGGGGAGATTAGCATAGAAGTGATGAAGGAAAGTCTTGGACAGAAATAAAGCAGTTAGGGAATAACATGTATCTATACACAAAGCAATTAAATTGAGGGTGCATATCCTGCTGGTGATTGGAGGATCCAAGCATTATCTGATGGAAGAGAAGGAGGACAGCTAGATTTTCTTTTACCAAGAGAAAACTAAACTTCAACAAAAAAGATCACCACCTCTAGTGGCATATGCTACAGAGATTTGTTGCCTCTTTTAGGTTTGTTATAGATGGATGCCTCAGATGTTTTTGGAAGCCAGTAAATGTCTCATCATCAGATGCTGAGAGTGTTTTGTACCTAAAATAATAGGTAGGAAAATAACACCTGATATAGTACAGACATCTTTTTCACTCCTACGCTCTGAAAGAGTGGAGAAGAAGGAATACCATGATGCCAGACATAATGTAACTGCTCCCAAAAGCTCAAACACACTCAGCCTGCATTGCAGAGATACTCAACTCCATCAGCATGATTCACATTTTAAATTATATAGGCTGAAATTTGTGCTTATACTTGCAATGTTCTTCTGGGCATTTTGAAGACAAACCAGAAGTCCAAATTTGTATATCCAGAGCTGTCTTGTATTATGTATTTTATGCTATCTTCAATTACACTAATAAAATTTTCATTTAAGAAAAGAGGATAGATTCTTTGAGTTCTTTTTTTTTTTTTTCTCTTTAGATTATTTATTAGTGATAACAAGTGATGTTCTGCTTAAGGGTAATGAATCTTATTAAATGCACTTCCAATTATCTCCTTAATTAATACAAGAGGGCAATTCCAGTGCTAAAGACCCACAGAATATGACTGGAGAAAGAACTAATATTTGCTTCTTATGAAAGGTTCTTATTGCCTCTAGCTAAATGATCTATGTCCAATCAAATTCTTGTCTATGCTAAAGATGTTCTATATGTAATTAGATTAAAAGATTATGTACTAATTATGGAAGATGTCTATAGATTTCATTCACAGAGTATACAGTTTCTTCAAAGACCGTATGGGAACTCTTTCAATGTTTGTGTCTACTTCTTAGCACGTTTAGCATCTTAGATCTTCTCAGTAATCTTTACAGTGTGTGGTCGAGGTCAGTGTAATAATACTACATCAGTATGAGTGAGGGGATTTTGTCTTTAGGGACAGAATCCCTTAAGGCAAATATTTATTCTGGAGGTGAAAGGCAGCTTTCTAAAATGTAAGGGGTGTACACATGTAGCTGCCTCAATAAAATACAAATTTGTGTATTCCCCAGTTTGTCCAGACAGTGCATGGTACCTGGCTAATTGTCAGCTCCTCTACTTCACCTTCTCTTGTCCTACCCTTGCTCTCACGAGCCTGGCTTTCCTCTGGGGAAATATTATATGTGACTGCAATAAGAGAATACTTGATGGGAATGGTTATTTGCATTCCCTTTGGCCTGAATATCCTATTAATATTCTCTCTATCAACCACAATGCCAAGCATGAATTTAAATGCCTCTCTGTTGGCACTATGCAATATCAGAGTTGAGCTACCAGAAGAAAACAGTCATATTTCTGTTCCTGAACGTAAGAGAGAGAGATTTAAGGAAGGATTATTAGCAAAGAACACTGAGGAATAAGTCTGGTACAGAATGAGAAGATAAGCTGTCAATATTTATCATTAGGAAAGTCTTCCTTCCCATAATTCTAGGATGAATCATTTCCTTCTTCTCCTTCCACATGCAAACTGACGTGTTTGACTACTGGAAGCAATGACTGCTAAATGAAAAATTTCAGCCAGCTTCTCCTCAGCACAGAGGTTTCCCATTACTTGTCTGACCACTGTCAGAATAGGGCTGCTGCCCATGCAGGTTAGAATCACAGAATCACAGAATTGATTGTGTTAGAAGGGACCCTTAAAGGCCATCACATGTGACTTCCCTGAAGTGAACAGGGATGCCTACAGCTCAGTCACAACGCTCAGAGACAGATGCAGCCTGACCTTGAGTGTCTCCAAGGTTTCTTGATCCCATCTGACGTTGAACAAAAATGTCAGTACTGCCAATGAGAGGCCAATGATGCTGAGTACAAATAAAACTTGCAAGAAATGGCATCATATGTAAAAAGATCTCTGAGTTTTTATTTCTTCAGAGATCGGAGTTGTCCAGAACTTGAGTACAGTATGACATTTTTATATCAACTTCTGAAATAAACAAGGATCTCAGCCAATAAAAGCACTTTAGCAATGTACTAAATCCATTTCAGTACTGTAATCATTCTTTATTTCTTATTAACTCTATGGAAAATCAGTTGAATGAATCTTCTTTAATTAGAAAGTTGCTCTTTCATTTTATTTTATTTTTTTACTGCTTTGTTTGAAGTTAAATTAAATCTAATATTTGCTTCATTTTTTAATTTCATGTTCTTGACCTTCTGTATCATTTCTATTCTTGTTTGATCAGTTAAATTGATCTTTCCCTTGATGATTTTGGAATTAGATTATTACCAACATTTTTCAAAAATGGATGTAATTTTTGGAATAATGACAATTTTTTTCCTTAAAAAACATTTTCGTGTTTTTAGCTGATATGTCATATTCAAACCTACTGTAGCTACTCTGGTGCGCTTCTTCCTGAGCTTTCATTTCTGATCAGACACAACTATATCCGTCAGGTTTGGTGGATTCATGTTATTCTTGAATGCCTGCTATATAAAAGTTTGACACATAGCTGCCTTCTGTGAAAGGCTGTTGTAGAAGCACAGTTACTAAGGCCAGAGAAGATCATTAGATCATCCAGAATGTCTTTTCTATGATAGAAAATAGAGCTATACTCATTGATTCTACTGCTGGGCTCAGTTCTGAGCTTCCTCTTAGATTACAGAGCTTCTGCAGAACCTGAAGTTACAACAAGCAAAGAAGGACTCACTCACTGATTTGTAGAGATGATGAGAATCTGTAGTTTCAAATAATTTCCTGCATGTCTTGCTCTGCTCTTCTGGAAATCAGATTTTATGTAATATGATTACCCCCCTCTAGAAAAAAATTCTGTGAATGAAGAAAATAACAGATAGATTTTATTAAAATGTTTTTTTGTGTGTGTGTGTGTAAAACAAAGTAGTACCTATTCACACAGAAAGTGATAAATAAATTTGCTATCAACACCATTAAGATATAAGAAGGTCCTTTATTTCTTACTTACATACCCTTGAATTGATGGGTACGTTAAAAATTTAGTTTTACAGTAGAGTTTTACAATACTAATTAATAAGACTATATTTAACTACTGGTAGGAAAGAAAAAGACCACCCAGACAATGAAGTAATGTGTAAATATCTACTATAGGATTGCCTCCTGTTAATGGTAAAAAGGCCATGACCTGTCCTAATGATTCTGTCATTTGTCAAAAGACAAATGGGGAAATAGGTAGATCAATAGGTAGAATTTAGGATCATAGAATCACAGAACCTTTTGAATTGGAAGGGACTCTTAAAGATCATCTAAACCAACTCCCCAGTTTCTTACCAGAGATAGCATCCCATAAAAAATATTAACAAGTTTTTACTTTTGACTAATTTATTGGAGGTGATGTTGCATTGCCTTCCTCAATTCATAGACCCTTACAGTAAACATGAGTAATTTTACAAATATTTACTAATTAGAGTTGGGAGGGTGTTTAAGATGGTGCCAAGGAAATGTGAATTTTGTCTCCCCATGTAAGATTTACAAAGCAACTGTTTACATTTGCCAATCTTAAGCTTGATCACAGTAGGACAGAGATGTTTCTCAGTCAAGGTGTGTCATCATCTGGAACAGATAATTTCATGGAAGTTCTCGTATACAAGGAATAACTCAATGTCTGGAGAATCAGATGTCCATTTGTTGCTTGATCAGTCCCTTAAGTCACACAAAGGCTGAATTCATGTCTGAACACATATGTGGCTTAGCATAATTTTCCTCTAGTGATCACTTGGAATAATCATGTATAGAGCTCACACAGCATCTCCCTCACTCTTCTTGAACTGTGGAGGAAACCTCAACCTCTAGCTGAGACTATATGCTCAGTGCTAATGGGGATGAGAAAAGATATGAAATGCTTATGCAGCATCACCACTTAAGGAGATTTTAGCTTTTTCTTTTCTGTGGCACACACACTGGACTTATGTGAATGAAATTCACAGTATTTGTCAAACTTCTGCATATTGCAGAACACTTTGAATACAAAAAATCATGGAACTACAGAATTGTAGGGATTGGAAGGGACCTCATCTAGTCCAATCCCCTGCTAAAGCAGATTCCCTACAGCAAGTTGCACAGGAAAGTGTCCAGGCAGGTTTTATATATATCATCAGAGAAGGAGACTCCACCATCTCTCTGGGAAGCCTACTCCAGTGATATATAATGCTGTATAATATGCAGAGCCTCCACTACCTCTGTATTTACAAGAGATAACAGCACTGCACATATATAGTGCCCTATAGGTTTTTCTCCCTTCATGAATTTAGGCAGTTTTTCAAACAAAGCATGTATTATGTATGCAGCTTGGGAAATGTCTGCTTCAGAGAAGCTGGTGTCTCAAAGGTAAACATGTATAAATGTTTATACATTTTTTAACACATATTATTTACCCAGAAGAGCAAACAGCTGCTTCAGAGTTGTTCTGGTCTCTGTGGTAAATAGGTATTTTGGCAGGTGCTTGAAACAGAAATGAGTCTATGGTTCCATTTCATTCCATTCCATTCTAGCATCTCCACTTGTAATGATTATTCCAAAGGAATCAGGTGTTAGAATTAATTGATTTCACTTCACATGAGAATTTTCACAGATTAGACTACTATGTCCATGAAAAGCCATGAAGACATCTTGCATTTGTCATTGTCTGACTTATGATTTAGTCTCTGCTCATTTGGCCTTGTGATGTGCATGGCCTACGGATACATATGAATTCTTTCCCATTCCAACTATATAGATCTGATTGTGTACTGTGGCCCCTATCCAGAATATCCAGATGATCTTGAAAGAAATGGCTTTTCTACTGGCAACGCTGAAATTAAGAGCAAATACTCTCACATGTGAAGCAATGACTTTACTGAGGATGGAAGGACAAAAAAAAAAAAAACACCAAAAAAACAGACACATAGAAAACATAACCAGGTTTTTTTTGCAACTTTCCTGGAAAAAGCAGGGACTTGCCCTTTCCAACCTGCCTTTCCCAGTACTGGGATCTAGGGCTCTAGCTGCCCACTGGGAAGTTCAGAGGTCATTCCTCTTTAAGGCAACTGCTAATTAAGCCCCATGTGCACATATTATATGTCTCACTACTGCTTCTATTTGTTATAATTCAAATTTCCTCTGGCTATGCTAATTTGCTCATTCTTTTAACTAAAAATCTCTGCATAACTAGAGATGGATATTAGCCCAGATGTCTTGTCATGTATGCCCTGAAGTTTTTTCACCTAGATCTCATTTCTCTGCACTATGATAGTTGTTCCAGTTGTTTATAAAACATCACATTAGTGTAAACTTATTTTCATTGTGATTTTAAGCAGAATTACTGAACAAAACATTGCAGCAGCACATAGGATGCACTTTTTAAGACTATATTAAAGGTTTGATAATCTCTAGCAGTTGGATGATCTGGACAGCTGAGGGCTCTTACCTGTTAAACTGATACAGAAGGTTCTCCAGAGCTTATCTGGAGACCTTATGCCAAAGTAAAAGTTAAATGTCTCTTTAAAGTAAAGTTGGTTTCTTATATATCAGAACAGAGAAAACAAAAATGACACTGAATTTATTACAATTTATTATTGCTATTTACTCATGAGTTATCAACTTTCAAGATGATACTTTCTGATTGGAAATGTTAGAAAATTGTTGAGTTTCATATTGAATGCAGCAAATAACACAGAAGCATATTAGTTGTCTCACAGGGTTGGTGATGGGATGAGTTAATCACTGTGAAATCACAGATTGAATAGGAAATCAGTAAGATTGTACTTAAGCCAAGTACAGTTTTGGTATATAGTTTATATTAGTTTTGTGGACTATGTTTGCAGTGAAAAAGGAGCACTAGTCACCTCCAGCAAGTAATTCATCTAACCCATCAATGATATTGAGAATGAATGAATTTGTCCCAGAAGGTGAATGACATCCTAAAATTAGTTTTCCTATCTTAAGGTTATTCAGTAGTCAACTGATACGAATTTAGTGGCTTCAGACTGAGCTCATACATATTCTATATTCACAAACCAACACAGCATTTGCTGACAGCCTTAGATTAGATGAAAAGGCAGGGTATAGTGAACGAATGAAATATTTCACTGCTGCTAGGAGATATAGATCAGGAGAGATTAGTTCCTCTTGCTCTTAAAAGAGAACTATAGTCCTAGATACAGTTCTTGGCAGGACAGTGTAGGCAGGTTAATCAGTGTTCATGTTAGGTAAAGAGATTAATTTATTAGTGTTGTCATTTCCCCACCTTGCACCAGCATCACATTTACCCACAAAAAGCAATATTTGAAGGACTTTATTTAACAGAGTAGTTACTGGAAGCTGGCAAATGTGGCTATCTAATGACTGAACTGCATTTCAGAAAAAAAAAAAAAGTGTTCTTTACAAATACTATGCCTATCTAGATTCAATTGACAAAATCCATCTAGGATGTAATTTTCTGCACAGAAGGTGAAGAAGGTGAAAATATTTATGTGGCGATTACAGTAAAGCATCTACATTTTCTGCATCATAATACCATCATCAATCATGCCAAGATTCAATTTAGTATTCTTATAAACATACTTAATTGAGACTTCATTGCCTTTACTGTCTTAACTTTGATTTTAACATCTTCAGAAACTTTCTGATACATTCAGACATTTCCAAGTGGAACCTCCTAGCGCTCTGTGGGAGTCTTCATGTCTAATAACCCCTCAAACACAATTTCCATCTAGAACATTTATTGTAGTCCATCTCCTCAAACTTACTACCCTTGACTCTGGAAGCAAATCTCCTCTATTGGTACATTTCTGTTCTAATCTACATCAAACATCTAAACTTAGTTTGGTTTTGACTGAATCACAACTTTTTTACAAAATCCCAATCTTTTTTTTTTTCAGCTATGATTCTTTTTCTGCCATGTCTATGCTTTTGAGATTTTCAGCTGTTTTAGTAGACAAACATGCATGTGACACAGACTCCATTTCAGTCCTTCATTTCTTCCCACACAGCTTTTTGACCCATGTTTCATGCATTTCATCCCATTCTGACTCCAAGTCCTATCTTCTGACACGCATTTAAAATTATTTCATTCTTTAAATATTCAGTTATCTTTATTTTTTTCTATAAAACACAAGACAGAAATTAAGCTTTTCTTCTTAAACTTTTTCTTCTTAAAAAAAAAAAAAAAAGAAAAAATTTCCTAGTCTATATCTCAACTTTAATATTGAACTGCTGAGCATTGCAAATGCAAATGAAAATATGAGCAAAACTTCACAGTAGTAGAAGGAGGATACATGGATTTCTCTCTAGAGTTTATCTTAATTCATCTCATTCATTTAATATTTACCCTTTAAATTTAGCTTTTACCTTAATAGATTTTTATAACTGTTCATCACAGAACTTTTCTAAAATAGAAATAAATTATTTTTGTTTACAGGAAAGGGAAGTTATATGAGTAGACTAAGATGAAATCAAGATGAAAAAAATCAGATTGTCCAAGATTTCAAGTCTCTTGGTGTTTAACTATTTCTGCTCTAGTTTTACGGGCAAGACAGACCATATTGGAACAGAATTTAAATCTAAGTGCAGCTATTATTCAATAGTGGCTGCTTTTACTGATGGCATTAAAGAGTTGGTTTTGAAACTTTTCCTGACACAAAATTCATTTAATTATTCTTTTGTCATTGTGCACAAATGTCCTCCCTTGCATGCTGTGAAAATGAGCAATGATCTAGGCTAAGTATATCAAGCCCTTGGATACTGACTGTATTGACAATTCACAGAAAAGTCAGACCTATCTAAAGGTATCTACCTACTCAGAAATCTGTCCTTTGTCTGACTCTCTGCACCATCTATTTTTCTTCCAGATTAAATGAGTGAAAGAAAGGATGGTTTTAAATGGAAGAGAAAGCATTTCACATGTTGAAGGTTATTGTACAATAAATTGCCTATGGATTGAAGAAATTTAATCAACGTTTGTATGATAGGCTTCTGTTTGTGACAATTTGACACACCATGCCTGCAGTTGGATTCAGTGATCCTTGTAGATCCCCTCCAACGTGGGGCATTCTATGATTCCATAACACTAGGTTTTAGTCTTAGAAAAATGTGATTTTAAGGTCATAGAGAACTATTTTGATTCTCACCACTAATCTTCTGTATAATATTGATCTTCCTCTACTGCACTGCAACAACATACTATCAAATATCCGTCTTCCATTTTATCTGTGTATGTTGCTTGACTTCCTTAAGCCTGGCATTTGTTGGGGTATTCTGCTTGACTCGGTCCTATCTATAGCAAATACAGCTTAGCTGCAATGGACAGTGGGATTTCCACTATTTTATACATTGAGAAGAATTACTAACTTTTGAGTTCAAGATGTGCTCTTGCTCACATTCTCTGTGGAAGAATCCTTCATAATTAAAGACCTATCAGAACAGTTACGGCTTTTTCAGGAGTTAATAAGGAAAAATATCAGGTTTATTTCCTTGTCACAGGAACATATTGGTATGGATTTCTCATTGTTTATTTGGGCTTCATACTTCCATTCCTTCTTTTATCATACACTTTTCTTCAGTCTTTCCAAAGGAACTACAGAAGTCCCTGCATAGGTTCTAGAAAAGGGCAGTTGGGAATTCTGATTCTTTTTGACTTACACCTTCCCTCAACACACACACCTACATAGTTACAGCTTTGGAAAGCGCCAGTCAGAAAATGTGGTTGTTTTATGGTCTCAATAGGGCCCTGTACAACTTGATTTTTCATTCAGTCTTTTCTATCCAGCGTCTTTTTTGAGAAGCATGCTGTTGCTACGCAACTACGAATGAACCATACAAAAAAAGGGGAAAGATGAAGGTGAGAAGATAAAAAAAAGAAAGATGTTGAGATAAAAAAGAAAGGATTTGTAGACTCTGATTTGAAAATCAAAGATAGGAAAAGCTTTTTCTTTTTCCTTTGTCATGAAAAGGTAAGAGGAAAAATGGAGGAAATATCCTTCTTTGCCTCCACTCCTTTTCCTGTGCTTGCCAAATCCCATCCAGTTTGTAGTCATGACCAGATGACTGAACAGTTTCAGAAAGATGTGATTATACAGCTGAGGTGTCTGGGATCTGAAAGATCTGTCAGGTACTGTCTGCTCACCTGTTGCTTTCCTGGATGACCCAGGGTGGTTAATCTCTCCCTGTCACAATTTTATGCTTCTCAAACAGGGATAAAGCCTCTGATTTCTGCCTTGTCAGATTAGACAATAAAAGCTTCTTAGCAAACTGACACAGCACCCCAGTGAGATCCTGGGGTCTCTTTTTTTTGCTGTGATAATAGCATAGAAAATAATGGTAAAGATTGTCATAATGGTAAAGATTCATCTTCTTTTGGTGTTGTCTATACAGCACATTCACTTTCCATTTCATCATCCAGGCTTTGCAGCAAATGCAGGAGGGCCTAGCTTCATCCCCTTTAACTCTTGGCCCTTACCAGGAAAACAATTCTGTTTATGTACCTTGCAAACCCAGTATACTTAGTGATATGCTTCTCTATCTAATTTATTCTTTTCCTTTGCTTTGAATGGCTCATTCTAGCAAAAGGCTAAAGTAAATGGGTGCCAAACCTGGATACCTGAGTTAGTTCTCTGAAGATGAATAAGGTGCATTCAAATCAATGAGGTTTCAGCTCTTATTTCCACACTATGGAAATCTTCCCTTCCCTCCCTGCGGAAAGCAAATTTTATATCTTAGTAACAAAAGCAGGAGAAGGTGGAACTGAGCCTGATGAGAGAACTGGCAGGACAATGCTGTCTCATTTAGAATTAATTTGTTTATGCAGTCTTGTTAAAGTAAAAGTGCATTTTACTTGCACAGAATTAATTTCCCTATGATTAGCATTTCTGCTTCTCAGAGATATTTGCTAGTGTTCAGCCTTTTTTTTTTTCCCTGTGATGGTGTATCATTTTAAAAAATAATTAAGAATAAAGGCCCATTCTACTGACATGACAGTGCTTCCAAATACTGAGTTCCTGATCTTCTGCTTTGAGGGGCTTATTTTAATTTTTGTTTTTTGTAACAAAATGTAATTGCTGTGGCTGATGTGCTACTCTCTGAATTTTCAAATGAGGAGCAGCTATGGGCCATCAAAATAAATTTTGGACAGATGTTGTAGATGTATTTTCCTCATCTACTTTTACTGTGTCTTCACTGGCAAGTCACCTATGCCTTGCGTCCTTTGATATCTTTTCTTCTACTTACCTTTTGACAGCAAAATCTTTGCTGGAAAATTTCAACCCTTGGAGAAAATAGTTAACATTGGAGTATCCAAGGTGTCTTAGAGCAGGGGTTTATATGCTTGTTTCATTTTATTCAGCTACAAATGGATCGTGGTGAGGATGCCGGGAAATCAAAGGCTATTTACACGATATTACAAAGGCTGAAAACATGATCAGGATGCAGATAAAACTTACTCAAAGTGTCTTTGATTAAATTGATTAACAACCTTTGACTTAGCGGTATATATCTCTGGAGACTGCCGAACAGTGATGTCTCATATGATATATTTTCTGTACCACAAACAGGTTTTTAAAGAAAATTCAGAAGTAACTATCAAGATACATGGTACATAATTTTTAAGACAGTGAAATTCTTTCCATAGGCAAAGTGAAGTATGCGATGGAAGACTGACTTCTTGTTTAAATAGGTGTCTCCAGCCATGTCTGATGAATACGTTGCTCCATGTGATCCTCACTTTGCACATCACTGTCAATACTCTGTTAGATAAGGAGTTAGCTAGTCTCCAGTCTCCAGTCCTGCAAACATTGAACAATTTATATCTATTTGGGTATTTTACTAAACCATAAGCTAAATCTGTTACATATTTAGCTTTTACATCTGCAACAAGATTGGAAGTCTGAGAAAAGTTACATTCATACCTTTCCAGAAGAACCATCTCTTACAAGTGAAACTTGTTCCACAGAACATTTTACAAAAATTTTAACTTTTATAATTCTTATGCATTTTTTGTACCCAAAATTATTTTAATTTTCTCTCCTTTCTTTCTTTACTAATTAAATGCTCATAGCTAATTTCTACTGTCATTTTTCTTATCTTTGAATTACATAGCCTATGGAACTACACCCTACACATAAATTAGAAGTCATACTTGAATCTGATTTCAGAGAAATGTTGTTAGGATGTTATCTATCATTTATTTCTATACAGAATATACACTGTGAACATTTTGAAGATAAAAAGTGACTTGGCAAGTGAAATTTTGAATATCCTTTTCCAAACCACAGTAGAAATCATAGGAATTAACAGAAGACAAGGGTGCTTAGCAGTGTTTTACTGCTGTTATCTTGGCTGCATCTGCCACGTGTCAGATATGGAAGAGAGAATCTCTCTCCTACTTCTTTGATTCATGACTTCATGTTCAGTTTTTCATATTCTGTCCCTTACAGAAGAGAGCTGCATCTTCTCATGAAACTATCTTGATATGAGAGACTGGCATGGATTAATAGATTTGTCATCTACACGACACACAACTTTGGCATCTTTGTTTCCACAGCAAGCTATCTTTAGCAGCATTTCAATGCATTTTGGTGTTGATGGCTTTTGAATGCTTCAGTATATTGCCTGAATATTACTTAAGTGCTGTACCTAATGGGGATGTAGGAGAATGGTAATAGCTAAAGTTTCAGTTCACAAATCTGCTCTTAAGCCTCTCAAAGCCTGTACTGCTTAACCAAATGTGACTGAAAGGTATTGCATGACACATGTTCATGTGGATAGTTGAGAAACAGACTGATCTTCTTCCATGTGATGTGCCTCTGAGATCAGATTTTTTCTTTGAAAATCATTTCTCAGGACTAATCATTTATCCCATTTGAACTGGTGTGAATTTTGTAGTTTTTGTATTTTTCTGCAAGGACCTAATCAGTAAATGAGAATAAGGATCTGGGCCATAGTATATGTATATACACATATACTATGGCCAGTATGTGTATATACTATGTACTATGTATACTATGTATATACACATACTGGCCATA
>NW_024884475.1:3383504-3431968 GCF_019232065.1 Centrocercus urophasianus | reverse complement strand
TAATCTAAATAATTAAGAAGTTTGCTTCAGTCCATGGTTAATCACCAAAATAACTACTAAAGTTTCAGGGCAGTGAAGACTTGCCTTTTCTAGAATTAAACAGAATGTGTTTCACTACACAGAGCTGTTGGAGCTGGTCTGGAGAAGGGCCACAAAGATGCTTAGAGAACTGGAGCACCTCTCCTATGAAGAAAGGTTGAGGGAATTGGGCTTGTACAGTTGGGAGTTCAGCTTGGAGAACAGGAAGCTCAGGGGAGACCTTGTTGCAGCCTTCCAGAGCTTAGAAACAGGAGGGGGTACAGCTTTTAATGACATTCTGATAGCAATAGGACAAGAGGGGATGGCTTTAAACTATAAGAGGGGAGATTTAGGATATATGCTTGGAAGAAATTCTATACTGACATAGTGCTGAGGTAATGGAACAGGCTGCCCAGAAAGGCTGTGGACAACACCTTTCTGGAGGTGCTAAAGGGTGGTTTGGATGGGGCCCTAAGCAGCCTCATCTGGTAGGGAGCAACTAGCCCAGACAGGGGGTTCTATCTACAAGATCTTTAAGGTCCCCCTCCAGCCCAAGCCATTCTGTGATTCTATAACGTTATTCTATGGTCTTTTGAAAATCTGAACATTCCTTTAATTACAGTTATAATCCAGATATAACTAATGTGTTATGTTACATCTCAGCTCGTTTCTTTATGTATAACAAATAAAATAAATGTCACTAATTCATAATGGATGCCTTTGTGACAGATATAACTAACTAGATGACTTTTTTTCTGTCCTTACTTAGTGAAACCTACTGTCCTATTTAGTCTTTTAGCTTGTTATGCTATATTAATCTGAAAATAATTTAGTATAAGCAAGTCCTGTAAAATACATTAAAATGCTAATTCAATGCTTATAAACAAGGGTGTGCTGCAAAGCTCAGTGAATTACTTAATATTTATAAATTATTCTGTAATACTCAAATGGAGATGACATTGATGAAGCAATAGAATAATGTTCTTTACAGTCATTTTATTTTCAGATATTAATGTTCTCAAAACCATTGTTTCCTAAGAAATGAAAATCTGTTTTAAATGGCAACTAGATGAGATTACATTTGTGAACTATGTAAACACTGACTGTGAAAAATATCCACTGAATATGATATACAAAAGAAGCAATAGCATTGCAGATACTGTACTGAAAGCTGGATCCCAATTCCATAGGATGGTACATATATATTGTATTAATCTAAGACACCACAGTCAGAAACTAAAATAGTACAAATTCACATCACCAATTCAGGGTTTTTTTACAAAAATTCTGAAGAGCTAAATTTGATTTGGGTGACTTTATGTGAGACTGAGAGTTGCTCTTCCATACTGGTCTAACTTTATGCCAAATATAAGTGACACAGTCAGCATAAATACAGCATAAAAGTCATATTGTGCGCTCTGGATAGAAATGCAATCACGTGGATCATCATTTCACATCAGATCTGTGCTATAGATGATTCAATATAGCACTACAGCTTTAGTTAGATGTAATTATGAGTATAAAAAGTATCTTTTTAAAATTGTGGATGATTTAGCTAAATGCGGTGGGATACAAATCGTAAGCTGACAGACTTTATGAGCTAATCAGGATTAAGATAGTATAATCTGTGAGCTCAGTGAAATTCCTCACGTTCTTGATAAGTATAAAACTTTGTCCATCTTTTAGAAGTACTAATTTGAGCATGGAGTGACTTCTTCTATATCAACTATTATGGAGAAAGAAAGGCACCATTCCAGATATTGTAACATAATATACATGTCATTGTTCACATTTCTCTGTGAAACAATGACTGGAAGCATTGGGCTGCAAAATGTGTATTGTTAATCACTGGGTCATTAACCTTAACAATGTCAGTGCATTTCTCTATTGGATCCAACTAAAGACTGCCTGAAGTAATAGTTAAGAGAACATTTCACACAAATGAACATATTAATGCTTTATTTGGTAATAAACGCAGTGTGAAGGATTTAGGTAGAAGGCAATGTACAAGAGAAAGACAAAGTACAACTGAAAAGAGAAAGTAAAAATTTCCTAAAAGTAAACAAGTAGTTCCCAGTTTTCTGCAGCTGACTACTCTATGCCTACCTCAAATTGTAAACATTTAGATTTAAAAAAAAAAGTATGCTATTTTTGAGGAGTACTAAAATCAAAGGCCTGAAAATTCATTAAAAGGCAGAGACATGTTTAACATCCATTCTCTGATTTCTGCAATTTGGATATATTTTATGGTCTGCTGTTTCCACGGGAAGATAGAAATGTAAGACTCCAGCTGATGTGCTTCTGTTTGAACTGTGCTCTCCTTAAATATGGCAAAGAAGGTCTTGTACACCCTTCTAATATGAGAAGATGACACTACAACCCATAAACATGTTTCTCCTGTACATAGCCAATAGAGATGACCAGTGCAAATTAAATACTGACTGCACAAAACTTGTGTCGTTCTTCTCATTCCTTCTTTGCATCTGAAAAGAGTCTGGATAAATACCATCCAGCAATGGTAGAATGACTAGAGTGACTACCAGAGCGACTTATTTTTCAAGCTCAGCCATTTTGATCCAGGAATTGGACTTGATGATTGTTGTGTGTCCCTTCCATCTCAGGATACTCTATGATTCTGATTTCCCCATAAATATCTATCGCCGAGTGGGGCAGCTAAACCCCACAGAAAGCCCACAAAATGGTCTGTTGTCATTGCTGGAAAAATTCATGTAATCATCTGTCTGATCCTATGTTGCACTCAGGAAAAAGGGCTGTAATAATGCACTGGAAATTGGTTGATCAGTCCTCTTGGTCTGCAAACAGCCTGCAGGATGTACAGAAAAGTATTCAAACTAAAGGCTTTTTAAAACAACTACATTAAGCTTTTTCCACTGCAAGTACTTTCAAAAAGCCTCAGTTCTAGGGCTTTCACATTTCACATGGAAGATTAGTCCTCAGAATGACACATTTCAATCTCAGTTCCTACTAAATTGTTAGATAGCTTAATATCTTACTTCTGTAAACATGTAGTACTGAGTCATATTTGCTATTGACACTTGGTCCTTAATATTGATTTGCCTAGCGATGAGCAATGAAGAGATGGTATTCTGTAATGATCTGACGAGTGTTATAAAAAAAAACAGAAATAGGAACTAATTAGGGGCTCTTGAAATAGGAATTGTGATATTAGCTGGTGTGTGCTTAAATGATCAGGCCAGCGATATTTCTAGTCTTAATTTAATTCTCCTACTTTTAGTTATGCACTCCTGAAGGATCTACAATTTTGCTCACCCCTGTTCTAACTCCGTTTGCAGACTGTGACAGTTCTCTTAGTTACCACTTAGCAAAATTATACTACTTGAAATTGCTACTGAAGTTGAAAAGTGGAGAGCATTATGCAGAGAACTGTTTGTTGTCAATATAATGGGAAAGCTCATCTGTCATTCTTGATGTACCTTGCATATGCATTGATATAAACCAGTTCTAATTCTTAGTGAGTAAACAATGGGGCCAGATAATTCCGCAATAGTTAGGCCTTTCTGGTCACATGGGCATGGAAGTAACAGTTTGGTAGTGCATTACTTCTAAGGAAGGTTTGTTTATTTAATGTCCTATTCCAGTGTGTTTTTAAGGATTTGTATGTTCTTGAGAGAGAGTGAGCTTTTGTCATCAATTTAGTGAGACATTTATAATCTCTCTTGCTTTTATTTATTTATTTTTGTATTGTTTCTATTTTATTTCACACATTCAAGCAGTCATTTTGTGAAAGTCTTTTTTTAAGTACTCGAAATCTATTCCAGTAATGAAGAAATTAACATCAGGCAAAGCAATTTTTCCTAAATTTACAACTAATTCTCTTAGACAAGATCAAAATTGACATGAAGAAAGTCTCTTTTATCTCTAAAAAAAACACCAAACTGAAGCTTCCCAGTTACATCTACTTGTACACAACTAGGTGGGATCCATAGTCATTTGCCACCGCTAATCCAGCCAATGCATGCCAAATTTGTTTACCTTAAAAAGAGAACACATCAGTAGTAATATGTTACAGGAATTAAACTGCCACAGCTGTCATTAGATCCAGCAAGGTTTAAGTTCTGTTTCTATAACTGCTCTTAAACTCCCATCCAAATCCCCTCTCCAGGTAACTGTAATTTGGCCCAATGAAGCTAAAATAAGTGCAGACCAGCTATGTTAGCAAGATACATGCCAGGAGTCTGAAAGGAAAGATTTTCTGCATCAGAACTAGGTGTTTATGTAGCTGGTGGCATATTTTTATTTCTTATGCTGACTGCTAACTTGAGATTTGCCCTTTTGGGACAAACTCTACATTCTCTTCCCTTTTAGCATACTTTTGATTCTTCCTCTCTTTTTTCTTTTTTTTTTTTTTTTCCAGAACAGCTCTGACTCTTATTAACCTGGTAGCATTGTGTAAGCAGTGTATCCCAGATTTTATATTACACTTGAAAAATCACCAGGTTATGCAAGGCAAATCTGTGCCCCAGTAGACACATTTTCCTCTCTTTTTGCAAGAAGATGCTCAAAGTACCTATAAATTTCACTGGCATTCTGGAAGATACCATGCTCTAGAAGTGTAGTAATAACCAGGACTGACTGTGCTGGGATGAGAGCATCTTGGTCTGGGAGCACTTTGTTTTTCTTCTGTGCTGCTGTTTATCCCACAGTGGAAACAAGCAAGCTGTTGCAGTAGGTTTAAACTTACAATCTTACTTTGCCTTATGGATAAATCATTAGAGCCCTATTCCAAATCTAGTTTTGCTGATGCAGATCATCTCTCTGCATGCGTGGCAAGTCCAATTCCTAAAGATGATCTCAGATGTGGACAGCTACACTAAAGCAGAATAATAAATTAGGATGTGACTGGCAAGCAAATATAATGCCATGTAAGACAAGCATCTGTAACTATATCTACAGCATGCTATACAAAATCATAGAATCATAGAATCACAAGGTTGGAAACGACCTATAAGATCATCCAGTCCAACCGTCTCCTCATCACCATTGCCACCACTAGCACTAAACCATATCACGCAGCACGTCGTCCAGACGCCTCTTGAACACTGCCAGGGACAGTGACTCCACCACCTCCCTGGGCAGCCATTGCAGTGCCTGACCACTCTCCGAGAGAAAAAGTTCTTCCTTATGTCTAACCTAAAACTCCGATACAACTTGCAGCCATTACCCCGTGTCCTGCTCGTTGCCTGGGAGAAGAGGCCAAATCCCTCTTCATCAGAACCTCCCTTCAGGAGGTTGTACAGTGCAATGAGGTCTCCCCTGAGCCTCCTCTTCTCCAGACTAAACAATCCCAGCTCCCTCAGCCGCTCCTCATAAGACTTGTGCTCCAGACCCCTCACCAGTTTTGCTGCCCTTCTCTGGACACGTTCCAGGGCCTCAATACCTTTCCTGTAGTGAGAAGCCCAAAACTGAACACAGTACTCGAGGTGCTGCCTCACCAGTGCTGAGTAGAGGGTGGATGATCACCTCCCTGCTCCTGCTGGCCACACTATTTCTAATGCAGGCCAGGATGCCGTTGGCCCTCTTGGCCACCTGGGCACACTGTCGGCTCATGTTCAGTCGAGCAAAATGAGCTACAATTAGCCAAGAAAAAGTAAGTTGATGTAGAAGTATAGTTGCATCTGCATGCTGTGGCTTTATTTTAATGGATGCTGAGGAAAGGCACCGGCTACCTCAAACACAGGTTGACATTAAGTCCTTTGGGATACTATTTAGTTTCTCTTTGTGATCCTGTAGTATACTATAAAGTTTCAGCCAACCACCTGAAGTCATCTGTATCTATAACATGCCCTGCATATTTGTAATTGGGAAAATTCAGATGCATAAAATTGTGTTCTCACACAGACATTGCTTTCCTCATAATGGAAATGCAAAATGTATTTTAACTATAGGTCACTTACCCATTAAGATGCCCAGGTCTAAAATGCAAAGTTTCTGATCAGTATTTACATTTACTACACATAATTATGACAATTCTTTGTCACTGAACACTTTCTTCCTATTTTTCTAGTAAGCAAAAAGTTTGCATTATGCAGCTTTCTGCATGTGAATATGAAATGATCTAGGAATGATGCTGTGATATTTAGCTGATAATCTGACATTCTGTTGACTAGTTCTAACTGTAAGTGGGCTGATAAATTAATTCCCTACATAGGCAGTTATTTTATTCATTTCTCTAACATTAATTATACATGATTCAACCTCCTTTCTAAACGTCTATGGCATCCAGGAAAAAAACCTTGATAAATCAGTAAATACTTTTGCAATGTTTCTATACAAAGCCTTAGGCCAAACAGCTGTGGTGAAAGTGTCCATGCTGTTTTTTCCCAAATGTTCCTTCCACCCATAGCTATTTTCCTCTTGCAAGAAAGCACCAGAAATGCAGGCATTTAATTTTCTTTTGCTTAAGTTAGCACTTTTCTCATTGAAGGCCCTCAAGGGAAGTGGAAACTCTGAAATACGAAATGCGATTTATGCTTGCCTTGTAAAATGCCAAGGAAACTGCTTTAAGACCGTAATAACCCTTGCTGCTCATTCCATGAACATGCCTATAGAAAATGTTAATTTAATCAACAAATTATGGCTTAGTTCAAAGCAAAAAGTGTGGAAATACTGAAAGAGGAGGAAAGGTCTCTTATAATTTTTATGATTAACCATGAATTTGAGATTCGTTATTATTCTTGCATAAATGAAGAACTCTTCCTAAATGGATTATGTTGCACTTCCCATTCATTTTATTTCCTGATTCACATCTACATATATGTCCCATCAAAATGTATGAGAGCTCAATACTGACATGAATGCATTTTAGTGAAACCGTTGATTTCTTCTCTTTTTTTTTTTTTTTTTTTTTGGTCAGAGATGTTGCTTTACAGAGAGATAAAACACAGATCAAGTACTTTCAGAGAAAATCCTGCAGTTTTCACACTGATTTCTACCAGCGTTTTTAGCTCATGGATACTGATCACGAAATGCTTCATGCGGTCTCAAGTGCTCCCTGCCAAATGTTGAAGTGACAAAGTTAGAAATAGGAATATTGGAGTGAAAAGGGACAGAAATAGATTTCTCAAGTCAGCTTAAATACCCCATTTGCAGCAAGGCAATATTATGCCTTTTAAAGGAAAATGTGGTTAGATCACCTGCAAATTGAGTGTCAATTAATAATATTCATAATACAATGCAATACAATTACATTATCAGGAAAACCTGTCAGATCTATTGTAGCTGTGTCATTTGGGCATTTATTCTAAAGATAATGGGCTAAGTTTTGCTCTGCTTTTTTTTTAGCTTACGTACATAGCATATGGCTGGTTGAGCCTTCATGGGCCTGAAAAGTGAATGTGCCCCAATATACTTTAATGCTTTCTGAAAATACCTGTCTGTGAGGCATTTTGGCAAGCCATCTTTTTTGGTTTATAACTCAGCTCTACAGTTTAACTGAGCTGGACATGGAGAAAGGCTATAGAGGAAAAGACATTGGCATAGAGTAAGTTTTATATGTCTCTAACACTAAACCTGGCTAATAATTGCTTCACTCTAATGTACCTCTGCCAAAATTCTACCTTTACAGTAGATCATAATTCCAATTACAAAAGCACAAACCTTAAATCTTATAAATTACATCAGTCTGGGAATCTTTAAGTATCAAAAGAGCTTATGCTTTGTGATCTCTGTCCATTGCAGCATGAAGAGTGCACGACATGTTGTTCTGGCCCTTTGCCTTTATGTTTATAATTTCTCCGCTTTCTATCAAACCACCTGAAGAAATCTCTTTGACTTTGGATCAAACATCACATCTTGTGATCTGAGTATCACACCATTTAATGCAATGGACACTGTTGATATACATAAATAATACAAATAACAGTTTTAAAAATAAATGGCATCATTATTATCCTATATTTGCACATATCCATCTTAATTTTGCAACTGTGGAAAAAAAAAAAAAAAAAACTTGTTTGTAACAAATTTTGAGCAAAACCATAGAATTACTGAGAGAAGATGAAACTAAAAAAATTATATTCTGATTGCTCTGTTTGCAAACAAAACCTTTTCCCTGTTTAGTATTGTACTTTCTACAGTTGGAAAAGGATTATCTGCTTCTAGTCAGAGAAGAATTTCAATTTATACACCAAAGCTGAAGTCAGGTCAAAGTCCAACTGCCACCTTAATTGACAAAACGAGAATATAGCCAGGCATATTCTGACTGAAAAACATGATTTACTGCTGCTGCATTCTTTTGTTGAGATTATAAAGAACTTGTGTTCTATATAATTGGTACATCTATAGATCCAATATAAGAGGATCCCATTCCAAAGCTCATTTCTCCATTACAAAAAAGGATGCACAACCAGATGCTCTAATGTTTACTATACTTAGCATTTAGATTAAAGGGCTGGAAGGAAAACTTAGAATTAATCAATAAATATCATTAGTTTCTGAAACAAATGTGTTTAGAAGCAGAATAGACATATAACCTGCCACATTCAGGAAACAGAACCTTCCAACACAGTTGGAAGGGTATGAAAGAGAGGAGAAATAGGGGCAAGCATGGGGATGAGAGTGATAAAATGACCAAGGCAGCAATGTCTACTGTGGACGCAGTCAATAGAAGATATTGATTTAGTTACTCTGGAGTGAAGGCTGCCAAAGGCACAAATGTGCTAGTGTAAGACAGCACAGCAAATGGAACTTTCTGGTCATCAAACTTTTATTCCAATGCTATTCAAGGTCTATAGCCAATGGCGATAGTAATTTGTTGTTTAACGATTTCAAAATTTTTATTAAAACTAATGCTAATCCATTTTTGTAATGCATATTGAGATTAACTGTGTGTCTCATGAATCCTCTTTATTAGTATCACGCCGAAGGGGCAGAATGGGCCTATGCCTTGCATTGCAAAGTAGAACAGTCTCTTCCCAAGAGGGTTTACAGACTGAGGGGAGGTAAACATGGGATGATAAAGAAAGTAAAGATAACAGCCTGGTGACAGCTAATGTCCTGTTAATGGCAGGAGAATATAAGAAGGAGATGGGAATGGAATAGAGAGTGAGCAAGGAGTAGAAATATTGTGAAGTATGAAAAAAAACAACAACAGAAAAATATAAAATAGAGTGCTGAGAAGGAAGGAAAATAATGGTAGGGACAAAGGTGGAAGGATCAATAAAAACAGTTGTTTGGCACAGGACACAGAATCTCTCAAAAAACGTAGGCATTTAAATGAACAGTCATGCTCCCAGCTTTGGCCATTACCTTCTTCCCTTCTCTGTTAGGCTACAGTCATGCTGTTTTTCCTGTAGTTTTCTCCCAGTCAAGAAAAATATGGAATATCTTATCCTATAAGTGAAGCTATTCCACCAGGAAAAAAAATATGCTGCTTTTTTTTTTTTTTTTAACACCCCACAAAAACATGCATTCCTATAAACTCTGTAATTATTTTGTGCTGTAATCTCACTTTCTTTTCTTTCACTACTCTTGGATTGTGTCCAGAGGAGGGCCACAAAAATGATTCAAGGGATAGAATACCTTTCCTAAATGGACAGGCTGAGAGATGGGGCTGTTCAGACTGGAGAAGAGATGGCTCCATGGAGACCTGAGGGTAAACCTTCAATATCTAAAAAGGGGCTGTCCTGTCCTTGTGATAGGACAGGAGGAAGTGATTTCAAATTAAAAGAGAGGAGATTTTGATTGAACATAAAGAAGTTTTTTATAATAAGGGCAGTAAAGCACTGGCACAGGTTGCCCAGAGATCTGGTAGATGCCCCATCCCTGGTGACACCTGAGGTAAGGCTGGATGGGGCTCTGAGCACCTGATGGAGCTGTAGGTGTCCCTGTTCATTGTGGAGAAATTGGACTAGATGGCCTTTAAAGGTCTCTTTCAACTCAAAAGATTCTATGATTCTAATTTAAAGCTAGCACAGGCAAAACTATAGTCTACAGAAGATGCAACACTGTGTTTTAGACATACCCTTACTATCTTCAGATGACCGGTTCTGCACATGATCTGGCAGAATTGGATTAACTTTGGAAATGGAACAATATAGAAATCACTAAAAAATTCTTCACTTCTTTCTCTTGTTCCTTTTGACCTCTGTGGAGCATGTAGGCAACGAAAGCTGTAGGGGAAATGTTTTGGTTCTGCTTTCTGTATGCTACACTTTTGAATTTCAGCAGGCAGCCTGGGAGTGCCCTGGAGCAGCTTAAGATAAGCGTAAGAAAGTGAGTTCTATGTTGTGCTAACTCATGCCCTTATTGAACAAACACATTTTAAGCTCTGTGATATATAAAGAGCTTTATATACATCCTTTTCTTTTTCCTTTTCCTCAATAAATAAATAAATAAATAAATAAAATAAAAATAAAAAATAAAAAATTGTGAAAGTATATTACTTTCTTATAGAGCATTTAAAGAAATGTAAATCTAAATAACCACATACATGCTCCAACACTAATTACTGGCACTTAACATGAGACATTTGCCTGAGGTATTTGCCGACAGAATTTACCTGCATCCCAAGTGGCCATCTGGCAGTTGTCACTGATCTGGCTTCAGCTTTCTAGTAGCTACAGTTGTTTTGCATTTGTTTAAATTACAGAAGGGAACACATATTTTCCCTAACATGAAATGAACAGCAATCTTTTGTTATCTGACAGACAGATCCTGTGGATCTGTATGTGGCTCTGTTTCTGAAGCAGTTTTTGATCTACACATCCTTAGAAAGCTTCCCCAGTGCTTTTACTTATGCACCTTTTTCATTATTTATTGGCTAAAGCAAACAACCCAAACCTGTCTGCTTTATGTCCCTCAGCTTCACTAGGGATCCCACAACAGTTTCCATTACTGCCAGGGTACTTTCTGATGACAGTTCCAAACTTGCTTTCGTCCATTTCTTCTTTTCTTCTTCCAGTTGCCATCTTCTGTCATACCCTGCTGATCACATCACAGTTTCCCATGATAATTCCTAGCTGTGCAGCTACTCAAGTAGAGGTTGCTAGACTGAAAAACTCAAGAATACACTCCCTTTTGTAGTGAGGCAAGTAGTGCCAAGCCCTCCAGAGGACAGATGCCAATACGCATACTGCTACTCAGGCTTTACATTAAAATGATTATGGAGCTATAAGACGCAGTGCTACAGTTTCATAGATCATAGAAAGGAAAAAAAAGCGTATCTAGCAAGAGACTTAGTCTATTCATCATCAACTGCATTATTTGCTAGTGTAGCTGTTCGAAGTGTCCAAGATTTAAATATCTAAGATAACAGATCCTCTACCAAAACAGTTTGAAATCACTACATCAATGTTATTAGTTTTAATTGCATTATGCAATTCTTGATTGGTTGTGTAGCCTTAAGAGATGTAGTCAAGGATCAGTGTGCAGGAAGGAGTTTTACAAGGGAGAAAAAGTATATTTTATGTCTTTAACATTTGTAGTCCGTAGATCAACATGGAATATCTGGTGAGCTATCTAACAAAAAGACACAGGAGGTGAGATGCTGAATTTAAAAAGAAACTGAGGAAGCAGATTAAAAAACTTTCTTTGCAGACACTACAAAACTGTATTTGGCTGAGTAGTCTGAGACAAGGCAGTTTTTAAGGAAAGATTTAAAACTGATAATATAATTCCTTCACAAATGTTCTGATTGACTTTTTCAGCACAGGATGTAAAGATATTCAGAATTACGGAAGTGTAGATAGGGAAAGTAGATGATCAATAGTAGTGCAAAGCTAATGGCTTCTAGTTTGTTGAAATTGCAAACCTTACAGAAATAAGGTAAAATAAATGACTTTTTAAAGGCAAGCACAGAAAGCTTTCTTTAGATATGCTCAGAGTCAAGCTGCACATCATGGAGAGAGTGATGCAGTCAAAGTAAGGTGCCAAGCCCAACAATCTGAACAGTGATGTCTGCATGGATTGAGATCCCAAGTGGGCGG
This sequence comes from Centrocercus urophasianus, assembly GCF_019232065.1. NCBI lineage: Eukaryota > Metazoa > Chordata > Aves > Galliformes > Phasianidae > Centrocercus > Centrocercus urophasianus. The sequence goes on along the minus strand of NW_024884475.1, from coordinate 3,419,984 downwards.
AGCAGTTGATTAGTATCAAGGTGAAGAAGCAATCACACTTCCTGTGTATTTATTTTTAACTCTCACTTGTGATACAGTAGTCAAATGCAAGCAAAATTTGTCAAAGACTGACACAAGAATGACAATCTGATGAATAGGAAATATGTGAATTTTCTAAACTGTAAATTATTCACTTGTTTAAAAATACGTGTTTCTTTGCAGGGTACCATCACGATTCTGAGTCTAGCTAGTTTGCAGAATTTAAGATTCAAAGCTATTGATTCTCACAACATCTGGTATGGCAAGAATTTTTGCACAATGGTTAGGCAATCTGAGGGCAAAAGGAAGATGCCTATGCCATGAAGTACAGAGCACTACATCACTGAGGAAAACTGACTTATGCAAAAAAATCCATTATATTTGATTCCTTTAAAAAAAAAAAAAAAAAAAATTATAAAAAAAAACAAGTGGCAAAAAAATATCTCTTCCCATTGACATAACTGGAGAGGAGAGACTTTGCTTTGCTTAAGAAGGAGAAATTCTCCATGCAATCCAGCTTCCTTGGAGACTACTGTTTCATCAGTGGCTTTCTGCACAGGTGCAGGGTGGTATTTGGTGACGGTGAATACAAATGTGCATCAGGAACAAAAGCATGGGGTTGCATCAGTCCTAAGAGCCTCGGTGAGGACTGACAATCATGCAGAAAGCATCTCTTCCTATTGTAGTTAATATTTTGTGAAAGCAACTTGGGCCTGCAATGTAGTGAAGGGCTTTCAAGGCATTTCAGGGAACCCAGGATTTCAGTTCTGTGTTTTGAGATGGATGCTTAAAGCCAGTATGACAACTTTTGGGAGGAGTAATTCTTAATATGAGAGCACAAGCATGTCTTCTAGGATGGCTGTATGGAACTCAGAGTGGGGCAGGTACCCACAGCCTAAGCCTCACCGTTATGTTTCTCCCTACTCATGTTGTAACCATACTTATGAGAAAGGATGCAGCTAGTTATTTAATACTCCTCATTGTGGAAAGGGAAGGTTTTATGAGAGTGGGGAATACGAGGAGATAGTCTTCATGATTCACCAGCCAGGACAGCTGAGGTAAGATATTTTTCTTAAAGGCTAAGTAATTTATTTCTCGCTCTGAAAAAGCAGAGCTATCACATAGACAGCATTCATGCCAAGCATTAATTAAATCCTTCTTTTCTTCCTGGGATAGTAGTCTATTGGGGACTTTTTCCTATGCAGTAATCCCTCCTGCTATCTCCTATGCTACTAACTACTGCAGCCCATCTATGTCTCCTCTTTCCAAGTGCTAGACTGATTTGGCAATAAACAGGGACAAATCCAGACTTGCCTCAACTTCATTGGGTGCTGAGGGTTTGTGGGGAGTGCTCTCAGCTCCTTGCCTGCTGCCTTTACTAATATCCAGCAGTCTCCATGGCAACTCTCACTGTAGCACAGCCTCTTCTGCGCTGAATATGCTCTGCACATGTTTTCTTCACCTCCTCCTTTTAAACACTTTACTTTCTTGTCTGGCTGGTTGCTTTTTTTGTTGCTGTTGTTTTGGGGGTTTTTTTGTGTTTTTTTTTTTTACATAAATATTTTCTTTAATATAAATAATGAGCCTGCTGGGTTGTCAGACAGACACTTGGGTAGCTTTGCAACAGTTCTTTCTGGGTCTAAATCATGCGTTAATGATCAAGTGTCTTTTTTCCTACACTGTTTCCTGAAGTTAGCTTATAGATGTACACTGGTAGTGCTGAGGGTACAGCACTGGTGATTGCGCTGATAAATCTACATATAAACAAATGACAATCAGGAAACATGCAGGCATGTATGGCTTTTTTTGAAACCATTTTTATGCTACTTTATGCTTCATCTGTTCTGAATTAGATGGCTCATTCAACAGAAGCCCTGTTGCAAGCTTTGTGCATAGGGTAAGACTATTACTGTGCAGTTTATTCAGGAGAGCATGAATTTTGCAACGATATTGTTACCAATTTCAAATCTTCACAAAATATATCTGCATGAATAGTTTACCCAGTGTTCATCATGCACTGTTAAGGATTAAAGGAATATCATTAGGCAGCTTGAAGGAACCAACATATGCTTTTGGACATCACATATTAGCAGTGACATTGTCCACACGATTTTGCTTATTTTCTACTGGTGGAAATTTCCCAATCTGAATTCTAATAAGTGCTTCCGTAAGAGTGCGGGGGGAAAAATAAAAAGAAAGAAAGAAAAATAACTCAGACAAAAAGAGTAAGAAAAAGAAAAAGAAAAATGAAGAGGAAGATGAAAAAGGAAAAGAAGAAAAAAAAATGGAAAAGAAAGTACGTTTGAAAGAGGTAAAAACCTGATTGACAAATGACTAATGGAGAATCCTTGGAAAGCAAATGAAAAGTTATATTGATGTTAACATACTGCTTCCAATAGCACATATAAAGGAAGTCAATCAAAGAGTGCAGACAAAATAATCTAAGTTGACGTTTCTGAAACCTGTCTATCTCTTCTCTGATCTCTTGATCCTGTCTGAATGATGTGAATATTGTTTCAAGAGTATATAAAAGGGAAGGATCAGCAGGTGGACAGTGATGTTCTGTGATGCTAAGTAAAACATTTTGCCTGTCTCGTGTAATGGTTCAACAGAAAAACTAGTTGTGAATATTTCACATCATGAAGATCGTGTGAGGATAAAATTCATTAAAGGTCATAAAGCATTCAGCTAATAAAGTCACTGGTAGAATACCTCGGAAATAGTTTTATATTACAAAATGGAATTATAATTTATTAATATTTTTAAATCATGGTTTTTGGGATGAAATTTCCCAAGAGAGAAAGATTCCTTCCAGTTAATTCAAAGTAAATGGTAAAAGCAGCTCAAGTCTTCTCATGAGTGTGCTTATATGGAGAGTGCAAGTTGGAAATTAAAAAAACCTCTGCAACTGAAGAAGAGATTAAGTAAATGTCTTCTGTTTCTGGCTTAGTAATTCATCCTCTTAGGGACAACAAATAATCACAGAATCATAGAATACCCTGAGTTGGAATGGGTCCATTAGAATCATTGAGTGCAACTCCTGGTTCCATACAAGACTATCCCAGAACCAGATCATGTGACTGAATGCTGTCGATATGTGTCTTGAATTCAGGCAAGCCTGGTACCGTGACCACTTCCCTGAAGAGCCTCTTCCAAGTCTGACTAGTCTGACTTCCCTCTGGTAAAGAATTTTCTCCTAATGTCTGACCTAAACATTCCCTGTCACAGCTTCATGCAGTATATCTGTTAAAAAAAGTGAATTAGACCCTTTTGTTTAAAAGGGTGTCTTAGAAGCTTGCTTTCTACAGGAAATTTTACAGATATGAGCTCTGCTTAATTGATACTAAAATTTAGGATTGTAGATAAATGTGAATTTTGGGAAAGAACAATGTAAAAGAATCTTCTGATCTTCCAGCGAGTCCTATACCCTAAATTAGACAACTCTACAGTTTGAATGTAGTGGATATTGATGAACTCATTATTCTCCAAAGGAGCCCACTTTTTCCCAGATGCAGGATAAAGACCCTAAATTAATAACCCAGGTATTTGAATCCCACCCCAGAAAATTTTAGTCATGTTAAACCATTTGGAAGATCTGATCTGAAATAGGTAGTGTAATCACATCCAAGAAGCCTAAGTAAACTGGCTCGCTCAAGCCTTACTCTAACACAGGCTTCTGATAGTAGTCAAACTGTCTTCTGCTTGTATGTGTTGCAGAGAAAAGTATTTAAGTAAGTACTTATCCTAAGGCTACATCAACATTTATCTGATTGTTTACCATGGGAAGAATTTGTAAAAAAAAAAAAATAATAATTAAAAAAAAGGTTTAGAAAGATGCTTCTGATTTCAGTGGAAGGCATGAGTTGAAATAGTAACTGCCAAAGAAGGATGAAAAAAGAATGGACTGTTCCTTCTATTCTCACTGTTTATGAAGGCATGATATTTTGCAGAAGGGCAGAATTAATGATTCTTCATTTTCTATAAAATAAAGCAAAAACAGTGGCAAAGATTTTGATTTTATTGTTAGAGGATTGCTGTACAAGTTATGTATCAGTGGACAAAGTGTGGGAATAAGTAAACTGTAAGTACAAAAGAAGAAAAACAGAAGATAGAAGATATAATAATTTAATATTCATGGAAGTATGACTAACAATTTTCCTTTTGTTTGTTTTCCTGAAAAGCCACTGTTTGCCTCTATCTGATCAGAGTCAAGTAACGTAAATGTCAGGTCCCCTGACTGTCCACACAAAATGTTTTATTTTCTTACTGGAATTTGTTTTGCTATGAGCCAGCCAGTTCTTTATGAGTTGAAAGCCGGGTGCAGTTCTTAAGTAGAACACTCATTATTTTACATATAATTACAGGGCATCAATCATTTGGCAGACTGTGGCACAACTTTCACATTATTTTAAAGCATATGAATTGGAAAAATAGAAATACTCTGTTTTTAGAATAGAAATAGAAATAAACTCTGTTTTTAGCAGAAATAGTTTAGGACCATAGTCAAATAAGATCTAGGCAATATAGTGATTGAAATCAGGAGGGTAATTCAACTGATTGAATTAAGGTAACTTGCTCAGGGTAAGCTGAGTAGCATTCAATAAGCTACTGACTATATTGATTAGATCTCCATGGACTATAAATGAGAGCTTAGACAGCTAGAATGCCCAAAGACATTTGCGTGCAGGTATTTAAATTTCAGCATTAATTTGGAGCTGAATTCTACTCAGGCATTCTCTTCTGTAGAGCTTTTGTTTTCTGTGATATGATGGCAAACCGCTCTGCACTCTTAACAGAAGACCCTGCATAGTCCCTGGGCATATACAAGCCTTTACTTCTGTTCCATGGCCACTTCTCATGGAGAAGTTTTGTCATAAACATTTGAACTGCTCCAGGCTGTAATTGTCCTTGTTTTCCCCTGAAACACCAAAGTTCTCATAATGAGAAAATTTGCGTCCTTTTCTGTTCTTTGCTAGCTCAGAAAGAAAAAATTACTGTGATGTTAGTGTGCTGGATCTGCAATAACAAAATTAACACCTAAAGCCATAGAAGGAGACCCTACCTCAGTTGACATAAAGACAAAGAATTGGTCCCCAGATATGGGTATCTACTTTATAAGGGTCACTGGATCATATGGAGATGGCTCAGTGACATGTTCATCATGAAGGAAAACTTCCTCACAGACAAATGACACAAACTGCTATCTTATTTTCCTGAGGTGAGTGGTCAGCATGTTGAACGATGACACTGTTGAATTCCTACCCTGTGTGGTTCCATATATTTATCCTTTTATTTCAAGCCAGATAGTTATTGGAAATGAATGAGAAGTCTTTGAGTTTAAGTGCCAGAGGCTAAAGAGATTTTACCTCAGGATAAGATACAGGAATAATTTAAGAACTGAAAAGTATTGTAAATTTAATAACAATCATGAATAAGTTAAAACAGCCTAATTAAAAAATCATAAAGTGATAGGCTCTGCAAGAAAAGCCTGACTGTGGAAAGTGTTCTGGTCATATAGAATCACTGAACTGTTCTGTCCCAGTGCCCTCCTTAAGGATGACACTCTTCTCTCATTAAATGTCAGTTATGTAGTTCAGTTTAAATTATGTACGTATTGTATTCCATCTCTTCACATTTCTCTTTTTGGCAGCCAACTGCAACCTCATAGAAGGAGATATCAAACAAAAACACAAGGATTGTCTTCTGTTCTCCAGCATCTTCTTCCTTGAATGGCCACAGATACCATTCCAGGAATTTACTTCTGTTGTCTTTCTCCATTAATAATAATTCCTTGCTTCATTAACTGTTTTTGACTTCATCTCTTCTGGCAGCTTATTTACTCTATCTTCCTGAGATAGAACTTCACTTTGTGTTAGCTTCATTACTCAGAAACCTTTACTCCTCCAGTAACAGGTGTAAAAAGAATATATGGTTAATCAACAAGCAAAATGAAGTCCAGATTTTTAGTAGCTGGCTCCAGAGTAAATTGTGGATCTTTCTGTATCTATGTATTTGTCCATTTCCTATATGTTGCATCTCATTATTCTACAATTTATTTATTTATCATGTATTTCTCACGTATCTGCCATTTTCTTCCATTCTGTGATCGCATTCTTATTACATATTCTTGCTCAGTTATTAAAGCTTTCATCCTTGTAAGCACCCACATACCATCTGTGAATCAGCTGAATTTGGTTCTCATTTCATAATGAAAGCATGTACCCAGCAGCAGCTAGACGATAACCTTCCTGCTTCCTAGTCCTTGGCCTAATGTTAGATGCAAAACAGTCTTGTCTTTCATGTGCAAATAGATTTACCTATCTATAGTTGCAATGTAAATGGCTCATTTCAGACTCATATTAACCTACAAACAATATTTCTGAAGGCAGACTAGAAATAAATTATTTAAATGTGTAACTAAAATTACATTACTGATGGCAGTTAAGATTTTAAAATTCCATCGTGCAGGTGGTTGCATAAGTTTGTGACTTAATGGCTTTTTTGTTCGTTTATTTTTGTGCAGTGAAATGTTAAGTGTTCTTCTTGAATTCTTTTCCTGCACTTTTGTCTTATTCTAGAATTTCCATCAACCTCCATAGCAAATACATACACATTGTGTTTATATATATATATGCTTATATTATATTAATAAGTCTTTTTTAAGGAGTATCATTCCTGAAAAAAGGTTTTTATTTGGTTTTAAATTCAGTGATTTACAGCTGACTCCTTGTCTGCCTTCTCTCTCTACCTACATGTAAGAATAGACTGTCCAAAAAAAACCCAAAAACCAAACAGCAAAAAGGCAAAGTAAATAAAATAAGAAAAGGCATATTAAAAGATTAAATACAAAGAAATGATGTTATTTTTAGAAGATGAATGGTAACCTCTACTTAACTGTAGAGATGAAAGAAAAAAATAATCATCTATTTCAAAGAAAGCAGAATAGCTTCAACTAAATGAACCTCGGTAGATCTAAAAAATACTGAAATCTTGTATTCCGTATAAATTCTTTGTGAGAAAGAAGATAGTGAATGAGGGATCACCTTTCTGTTGTCTGAAGGACTGGAGACAAATCTGTTTCTCATGCACATGAGTTGGAGTTCACTGTGGGAATAGTGTTAATGTATAAAGGGGGCTTATTTGCACCATGTCTTCATGATATGAATGCATATAAGGAGAGAAGACTGTTCAAGATAGATTAAGAAATACATTTGCCGTGAGATAAAATTAATAACATACACACCAGTTGTAATTCTGTCTTAACTTTTCCAACTACAGTTCATGCCACCTTCTTTGGAAAACATATAAGGAATTCTAAAAAAATTTAACCAACTGCTGTTATTAATTTAACCCTATTATAGTATATATTCACTGGAAAGAATATAGATTTATATTTTGCTATGAACTCCCTTGCTTCCTAATATTATATTCCCTAAAAAATGTTTAGTTCATCATTTCCCTGAAACAGCCATAGTCTCCCAACATGTGGATGTACTACCTAACCAAGTTATGGCATTTTGTACAGGCTCTCTATTCTTGGGTAGGTAGAGAGAGAAGGCAAACAAGGAGCAGCAGTAAATCACTAACTTTAAAAATTATGTTTTGACCAATCGCTGGAGCTGAGGAAATTGTAAGATTTGGGGAGGAGCTTTTGATAAGGGCAGGTAGCAACATGTTGAGGGGAAATGGTTTTAAACTGTAAGAGAGTAGATGTAGACTAGAAGTAAAGAAATTCTTTACTGTGAGGGTGGTGGAGCACTGGAATAGGTTGCCTGGTGAGGTTGTGAATGCCTTCTCCCTGGAAGCATTAAAGGCCAGGCTGGATGGGGCTTTGAGCAACTTGCCTCTCACAGTGGAGTTGGAACTAGATGATCATAAAGGTCCCATCCAACCCAGACCATTCTATGATTCTATTCTCTAAATTATGCTAGGGGCCATGGCTCAGTGACTGTACGGCACCCGAAACCTGCACATTCCTGCCATTATTTTCTTATTACACTGATAATCCCATTTTTACCACTGTCCTTCTTTTCACAGCTGGAAGGCAGAAGGTGCTGGAGATAAGATCAGGATGTTAGACATCAGTTTTACAGAAACTGTTTTTTTCCTCCTGTCCTGTTAATAACATCATGGAAATCTCTAAGTCATTTCTAACTCTTCCACAGCAGAGTGTTTCACTATTTTCCTTCTGAGCCCATTCAGTAGATATTCTTTCTAGCTCAACTGGAAGAACTTGCCAATGAGAAATTCCTTCTTCTTGTTCTCTCGAGACAAGTTCCCTCAGGGATAGGATTGCCTTAAACAAAGGCAGTCATGCAGGGATGCCCAAAGCAAAGCAGTGACTTGTGCTGTTATTGACCTTTGGAGAACTGGGACTGTGGAAAGTCAGAATCAAAGCCTGCAGCAGCAAAAATTAGACTTCACAAGGAGCTTTAAAAATGTAGTGAGCTGAATCTTATCACATCCACACAGAAGAGATAAGCACTGTATGAGCCATTGAGGTACCTCTGAGAGTGAGATAGGAACATATGGGATAAGAGAAGAATTAGAGATTTGTGTGCAATTGCAGGACCATTATCTCATTGCAGTCACAAAGACATGCTGGGGTAGCTCACATGACTGTAATGCTGTCATGGAAGGGCATGTGCTTTTTAAGAGAAGGCAAGGTGGTGGAGTTGCACTTGATGTGAGAGAGAATCTGGAATGCTCTGCCTGGGGCTGAATGAAAAGCAAGTTAAGAGCTGATGGGTGAGGATTAAATGTCAGGCTAACTGGATGACACTATTGTGGCTGTTTACTATGGGACACCTGATTAGGAGTGGGAATTCAGTGAGGCGTTCTAAAAAGAGGTTGAAGTAGCCTCATGATCTTAGGCCCTGGTTCTCCTGGGGGATATCAATCACCCTGATACATGCTGAAAAGACAAACACTGGTCTTTACTCCTAAGTCAAGCCCTCAGGAATCACAGAATCACAGAATGGCCATGGTTGGAAGGGATCTCAAGGATCATGAATCTCCAATCCCCCTGCCACATGCAGGGCCACTAACCTCCCCATGTAATACTAGACCAAGGAATCCCAGACCCTGGAGACAAGAGGGAAAGTCTAGAGGATGGAAGACTTGAAATTAACTGAGGAGGATTGGGTTAGAGATCATTTAGGCAAACTTGACACCATGCAATCCATGGGCCCCAGTGGAATGTGCCTATGATTGTTGAAGGAGCTGGTGGATGTTATTGCTAGGCCACTCTCAATCAACTTTGAAAGGTTATGAAGAATAGGAGAGATGCCTGAGGACCGGAAGAAAGATGATATCATTCCAGACTGCAAAATGGGTAAGAAGGAGGACCAGGGAACAAAAGGCCAGTCATCGTTATGTTTCATCATCCCTGAAAAGATGATGGAACAGATCAGTCTGGATGTAATTTCTAAGCATCTTTTTTGCATGAGGAAAGGCTGAAAGAACTGGGCCTGTTTAGCCTGAAGAAGAGAAGACTAATGGGATCTTAATCAGTGTATTCCAACATCCTAAGGGAGGGTGCAATGAAGATAGAGCAAGGCTCTTTCCAGTAGTGGCAGTTGACAAAACAAGAGGCAATGGGTCTAACTGAAGAACAGGAAATTCCCTCAGAATATGAGGATAAATTTCTTTATTGTGATATTGACAGAGCACTGGCCCAAGTTACCAGAGAGATTGTGGAGTATTGTTTGGAGATATTCAAAACCTACTTAGACATGATCCTGTGCAAAGTGTTCTAGGTGACCCTGCTTGAGCAGGGGAGTTGAACCAGATGATCTGTAGGGGTTTTTTTTCCATGTAGTTACACCGGCTGTGGTGAAATACCTGCATGAGCTGTTCAACATATTTGTGCTGTGAACTATGTTTATTTATGCTGAAGAAGCTGAGTTTTGCCAGGTGCAGAGACAACAGCTGCTCCTAAAGCAGTCCCCTCAACTGTGTCTCCCAGCTCTTTCTAACTAGTATTAGATTAAGTCCAATTTTAATTTTCAGCCACTGTATTTTTGATACACTTATGATTTTTATACCATGAAAACAATGAGTAAAAGAGGTGTTTCCCTGCATATATACTGATGGATAACTGTAAATTTTCTTCCTGCTCTTTTTCTGAAGTTGATTAAGTAAACAGAGCTTGTGTGATTTCTGTCTGTGAGGCGTATGTTCAAGAATACACGATAGCTTTATGCAACTTTTCAGAAATGCCTCCTATTTTTTAAAAGATTAGACATCAGAACTGGGGATAGTGTTCCAGTAATGGCTAACTAATATTTTCTGCAGATACATCCTCCTCCCTTCCCTACTCCTGCAGTTATCCTTTCAGTTCTTGCACTCACATCACACGTGGCACTCAGTTCAGCAAAGATGCTTTAGCTGAGATGGCACAAAATATTAGTAAGTGTATTGAACAGATTGCATCTGGGCTGTGAAGAGCTGAATGGAATTCCTGATTTACTAATTAGTTTTATACTGATGCCCTTATTCATAAGCAGTGAAGCCTTATCTGTACAGAATTACCGAAGTCCCCCCACAACACACATTCACATGCACACAGCATGCTAACATTTATGCTGTTCTACAGGATTTAGCTAATGCATGGAGATGGTTATGCAGCATTCAGTGCTTAGCATACATTTGCATTTTACTTGTTGTGTTGTGATAAAACTACTATTTGAACTCTTCCTACCTAGAAGTGGTGTTTGGGATGGAGGGGAAGGGTCATGATTGCCAATGACCATATCAAACCAAAGTGTTTTACAAGAAAGCATCTGTCTTGCTAGGCAAAGTGAACTGGTTACGGTTGCTTTCATATAATTAATCTAACTGTTGTTCACCACTTCCTATGAGAGATGTAATTACTTTGATTCTTGCTGCAGGCCACTATTGCTCTTTCAGTCAGTGCTAGTCTGCAGTTGTTGAGCTCCTACTGTACTTTGCCTATTATACACTTTTTTTTTTTTTTTTTTTTTTTTTTTTAAAAATAACAATTATAAAAATTTTTTTTTTTTTTTTTTTTTTTTTTTTTAAAATACCAGCAATGACTAACTTATTATGTTAATGCTGATTTCATTTGATAGGCATCCAGGTCTGAAACAGAATTCTGTAACTCCTGCAGCCCAGCCAGATTTCATGGATATGTCTGTAATGACTCTGTTTTGTCCTATGTTTACAGCCTGTCAAAAAGGAGATGATGAAGACAGGAAGGACTTCATTGTGTGTCTTATTGAAAAAGGTTTCATAAAGGATTTCCATGATTTATCCACTAACTGATAATGCCATGCGCTGAAATGTCCAGTAGTTATCTTTATAATGTGGTCTGAAACTTAATATAGCTTGCAAGGATATATGAAGTCAGCAAGGCAACCTGAGGTAAGGGAAGGAAATTTTAGGTTGTATTCCTCAAGCTCACTTCTGAAAATTAGTAGCTTGCTTTAAACTTCACAACCTCTAATAATTAAGATGATCAATTTTTCAAAACATCTATCTTAAATTTACAGACATTGGCCTTTTCAACTCAACAAAGGTTGCAACTTTTCTCACAGTATTGATGCATACAAACACTGCTATCCATTTCCATGGAAAATCCAGTTCTGCATGCAAATATTATTCAGTATATGCTCGTGTTTATATCCCCTATGGGTTGAGGTCAGGCAGAATTATTCATGAAAGCTGTTTTAGGTGGCTTTAAGCTTATCTTTTTCCATTAACTATTCAAAGAACTTGGGTCTTCTGAAAGGCACCTACATAGCTTAAAGTAGATAAAGTAAAAATCATGCCTGTCAAATTTAACTATGAATAAATAGTTTTTTCCAGTAACATGTGCTAGAACTTTTTGAAGCGGATATGCGCTTTTGAAGTTATATACAAAGCTCCAAGTTTCAGGATAATCAGCATCATCATTCTGTTTTAAATGGACTTTTTCTGTGTTAATTGATATTAAATGCTGGTAAAAAAAGGTGGAAGCACTTACGAACACATTCAGTATATTCTGGTTGCTCTGCAAAAAGACAATTAACATGAAGAAATCAGCAACCAAGGCAAATGATTGATTCATCAAAAGTGCAAATAGTCAGTGATCTTCCAGCCAACCAACCAACCAAATAAAAAAACAACAAAACAAAAAAATAGAAACCTCAACACAAAGACATGAACCACGCATGTAGGTTCAATTGCTATAAATCAAATAAAGTCTTATGATGGCAGGCGGACACACTGCTTAACAGCAGCAGAATTTTGTTTTATTTTTGACCTCTAACTATCCCAAGGCAAATTCCTGTAATTGCTTTGCCTCATCTCCCATATGCAAAACACTATTAATATAGGCCATTTTTTTAGGACTTAACATCCTAAGCATAGTTGATATCTGTGCTTTAATCTCCTTGCCCTGAACAAAGCCTTAAGGAACATGACTGCTTTCTTAGTACAGACATGGCCATGTGCATCTTCACTTACAGTACATCAAGATCAATATATGAGATGTGCTATATGAAAACTAAATACAATAACTCTTAATATTTGGAGTCTGGAAAAAATAGATAAGATTGATGACACCCATGGTCCTTTACATATTTGATCATTAAGCCTTATATTTCCAGCATAACAATAATGTGCTGGTTTTTCTAGCAAAACATCTGACACATTTTAACCAATTTTAAGCTCCACTCAGTTTCACTTTCTTATTTAAGTAGTAATTAATTGCTCTGGTAAACTTTTGGCTTGGTGCCTTTTGGTGCAAAGGAAAATACATTATTCAAATTTTAGTTGAAGGTCTTCCAGGAGAAAATAAATATGGGGTATTACCAAATGACAAAGTAGTAGTGGCTTCCTAAAATGTAGCTGATATTTCATGCTTGATATGTATTGTATTTAACCATCTTTGCTTCCCAGTGTATTTAATGTAAAGTAATAATTTAATTTAAAAAGAGCAATTAACTTTTGTAGTCACAAAATACAGAAAGACATTGTTTCTGCTCAATACTACATTGCTGTTAGGCTCTAGCTGAATGCTATAACTAATCCAGAGCTGACATATATCAGAGGAAGAAAATATTTTAATTTTAAAGAAATCTGAAAAATTTTCAATTTCTAAATGATGAGTGCAAAGATGCTTGGTTTAAGGAACAGACAATATTAGTCATACATTTGATTTGATTATCTCCATAAGTTTTTTCATAGTTCTTGGATTTCACTCTTCTAGTGAAAGTAGAGATAATTTAAGTTTAGACAAGATTTGACGTGGTTCCTGCACACAAACATACCAATATCAATCCACCAAAGTCTTGTTCATTGTAGCTGACAAGTCATGCAGAAGAAATCTGTAATGGAAAACAGTGTTAAATTTTATGACTAAGAAATACTCTCATAAAACTTTGATGGCCAAAAATGTAAAGGTCAATGGGTGTCATTAATGTTATCTTCATTTGCTGCAGTTGTATTGGTTAGTTTTATTAGTAAGGTCTAAAAGCTACTGACTGGAAATGAGCAAAATAAGTAGCCCATATAAATCTTTTCTTATTGGTACATGTGAACTATAATCTCTATTTTATATAGATATACGCACATATACATATATGTATATGAAAGCATCACAAAGTTTTCTCACTTAGAAATGTCCAAATCTGTTACTTCAGCAAAGTCAGTGCCAAAATGAAGCATCCTTTTGTTTCCTTCCAAAATCACACCAGGATTTCTTGAATGTTGAGTTCAAGAGTCACAGCCTTCACCCAAAACCTGGCTCCTATGTCACAAAACAGACCTGTTGTGCAACATTCACGCACAGCGCAATCATCAGATCTACTGTAGGTTCTAATAGCAAGAGGAAAATTAACATGTCAAACCATATATGGTTTTTAAGTAGAATCACAGAATCATAGAATGGTCTAGGTTCAAAAGGACCACAATGATCATATAGTTTCAACCCCCTTGCTATGTGCAGGGTCGCCAACCAGCAGACCAGGCTGCCAGTACTGCATGCTGTCTATATGGAAAAAATTCCTGCAGTAAGTTGGTATATTACCTTCAGCAGTCACCAGCTCAGTTATCTTGGCTGCTTCCCTTCACAGAACATGCAAGAAGCCAAAGTCTGACAGGCCTTAGTAAAAAACAGCACTTTTTTGCCTATGTTGGCTTCAGACTGTAGTTATTGAAGTACTTCTATTGGACTTATATAGGAAGTGATGTGAATGCCAACACCCCAGGTTTAGCCTCAGCCTGTCATGTTGCTTAGGCACCTCAAGCAGCAGTGTCCAATGTCTGCAGAGTTTTTATGGTGAAGAAAGGATTTGATTGCTCCTCTACTGAGCTGAAAAGAAAGTGTTTGGCATTTCTTTTTGTTTCAGAAATGTCTCTGATTATTTCTGGAAAACTTTATGAGAAGAAAAACAGTGAGCATCCAGAAAATGCAATGAAACTATTTTCCATTCCTTTTAATTATTACTGGGAGGAAAATTATTTTTACCTTGGCTTGTAAAACGGGAAGTTCTTCCCAGTCTTCATATCCCACTAGCCTTCCAGGCTTTTTAACTTCACTCAGATTGCATTCTGAGAATTGAAATGATTATTAATTGCTGGGAAAGGTTCATGCACATTTTTTTTGTAAGGAAGTGACAGGAAAATAAAGAGTGAATAAGAGAAAACTTGCTGGGTTTTGTGGAGATATTATGATACAGTATGATATGTGTGCTTATGGATTCTGCAGATTTCTTCGGATGATAAGTAGACAATGGGGAGGTTTGCTGAAATCTTAAAGATTTCTTAAAGATATATGCATCATCCTATGCTTCCTTCTTGACTTCCTGATTCCCACATCACACTCAGATGTCACACTTTGTACTCCTTATTATTAAATTACCTGACATGTATGAGTTAGAGTCTTTACAAGTCATTTGTTCCTAAGCATATGAGATTTATTGGTTCCTTGGTTTATCGGATCATTGGTTTGCTTGATTTGCTGCTGATCATTATGCAATTGATTGTGTACATGCATAATCAGTTGGGTTTCAACAATTTACAGTGGCCAATCAATCCTTTCCCTTGAAAAGGTCACAATTCTGATTAAATCTTAGTATGTTTCAGTTTTTAAAATCTTTTACTGGGGTATATACCCTGAACCAAGCTGAGCAGAGGCTGCATATTTTTCACAATTTTTTTCTTACCACACCCTTTGATACCACATTGTTAATTCAGGCGCTTTTATCAAGCACTGTTAGCAATGCTAAGAAGAATGATGGAGGAGCTTCTCATTGATTTTCAAGAGGAAATATTTTGCATGCTTATACTATGTATAATCTCTCTCAAATTCTTGCTTAAGGAGAGATAATGGGGTTCTGTGGATTTTTTTCCCTCAAACCCACCTCTTTTTCACTTCAGATTGCCATCAAAATGTGATTATTGCTGACATTTTCAGCATCAAATCTGTCAACAGCATTTACTTCTCAGCAGATTCTGTTAGAATCATAAAATCATGAGTCATTAAGGTTGGAAAAACCACTAAGATCATCTAGTCCAATCACCAGCCCATCATCACTATACCACTGAATCATGTCACTCAGTGCAACATCTACCCTTTTATTTAAAACCTCTAGGGACAGTGACTCCACCACTTCTCTGGGCAGCCTTTCTAATCCACCCTTTCTGAGAATAAATTTTTTCTGATATCCAATCTAAACCTCCCCTGATGCAACTTAAAACTATTACTTCTTGTCCAGCTTAAAGTCATTACATCTTGTCCTGTGAAAGGGATACGATGGTGTACAATTTAATGGTAGATTGACTGAGAAAACTTGAACCGTATCTGGAAAGTAACATTTTTTTGTAAGAAATCTCAGATTTATTTTTCTTAGTCTTACTATTATTTTATTTTTTTGTCTGAGAGCATCAGTAAATCCCATCACCAAGCTATATTTTTCTTCTTTTCCTATTCATTGGCCATGTGATGGAAAACGACCTCCTACAGCTGCCTGTCACTGAGGCAGTTGAAGTGACAGATGTTTGTTCTATGGAATTGAGTTCTCCAATCTGTCCAATGACCCAAACTGAAACCATGTGATCCAATAACATACTAAAACACTCTTCAGATAGTTTATGATGAAATCTGTTCTACAAGATACTCTCCGGGTCTGCAAATTCAGGCAATCAAAATTTACTGAATGCCAAACTGACAGCTGCCTTTGCATCTACTCTGTTGGAATGTTTGCATTGTGGTAGCCTCCCGACAAAATTCCACAACATTTTTCCTACAAGACATTTGCTTCTATTAGATCAAAACCTGGAAGGAAGTTGCTACTCAGATTGTTGTTTTGTATTTTTTAACTCATCCTTTAGTGTGTGACATGCAAGTTCTTACTTCCAAAATGTTTACAGAAATAATAAGCTTTCCAACAATCATCATTGTCATTCATTCTGATAAAGATTAATTCACTTTATTTGGCATCTGTTTTTCTTTCCATTTTTCCCTACACCTTTTCCAAGTCTCTAACATATCCATCAGTATGGATAGGGAGAAACAATTGCAAGTGGTTGTGTTCCTGATACTTAGTTAGTCACTGTAAGTCACCTAAGCAATGTTAACTCAACAAACAGCCTTTTCTAGTTTACTAAATGCATTTAAAAAACAAAAATGCATTTTCATAGTGTCTCCTAAAGATTGTATGAGCTTAGTATGCTGCTAATGATTTATGATCTGTGGTCAGCTGATAAGGTCTCCTAACTCATTTAGAAAGTTGCTTTAGAGCATCTGCCTGTCTGTTGTTATGTTTCAGGCTATGATAAAGAACAGCTTAAGACAAGCACATGCTGCGTACAAAAAGATTAGGCAAAAAAAGTGCTGAAATTTTTACTGGTTTGTTGGTGCAACTCCGTAGCATAGCTGTCTGACCTGAATGCCCAGAAGTTTGAACAAAGAGTACTTCCCTCAGTAATTACACTTTTAGACATGTACTTACTTATTATGAAGCTTTCAGTACTTATTTTAGTTGTTTCCGTTAAACGAATTTGAGCAAACAGAAAAACGAGTTCAACTTCCAGTAGATCGTACTATGTTAAGTATGTTTCTTCAGTAACTGATCCTTTATGCAAAAAAGCATGGTATATCTAAAGTACATTCTAAAGTCCCTAACCTTACTAAAATACACTGTTCATCTTTCGAACTCCATCAGATCAGGAATTAGAGTTTTACTCTAAGAAATCAAACCTTCAGACCCAGTTCAGAGCCAAAATAACTGAGCTGGTTGCACAGACTGATAAGCAGTTGGACAGTATTGGCACATATAAACTTACTGTAAACAATGTGTACTACAAGCAGAAATGTTTCTATCAACAGAGTGAGTCTCTGCCTTTCACTGAGACATATGCAGGGGAAGTACCGTAATTCATTAACATAAAATTAGGTAAATTTAAGAGAGAAATTTCATTGTGCAGTTATCTCTGATAAAAATAGAAAAAAAAAAATGTCAGTATGGGTGAAGCCAAAGATCTCTTTTAGTCCTGTGTAGATTTTTTTATAACTATAGATGAATCTTTACAAATCTGAGTTTTGATTTCTGTAGAGCAGAATTAAAGATTAAAAATTCTGTTTTCCAGCAGTTAATTAATGTGTTCCAGAATATATCTCCACAGTAATGTTTTTCTCCTCATTATATTGCTTTGTAGTGTCTTAAAAATCATTGGGATCTGACTGAAAAGGTGAATATAATATGGGAATGGAATCCTGTTTTTCATCCTATTGGACCATTTGGGCTGCCTAGCCAGATCCAGTATTATTATTATTATTTTTCTGCCTAACATATTGTGCTTCTTCTCTTGAAGAACAGCTCAGTGTTGCTAGTAGAATAGACAGGTATGAATCCATCCTTGCATGTTCTCTCTGTAAGACTGTCTGTCTCCAGTAAGCACAAAGACACTGCAGCTCTAAGAACTGTTGAGAACTGTTTTGTACTATTTGTTATAATTCAGCAAATCCTTGTTTTTCCATAATGGAAAGGTTTTAAAGAATACAGATGTCTGTTACATGCAACAATAGTTGTGTGTTTACATTTACTTCATCAAAAATTCATATGGCTTTGTTCAAAGTACAAACTGGGGTCTCTTCTAGTCGTTTTATGAGCTATCAAAACTTTAAGTACCTCTCTCAGCTACCAGAAGCTGTGTGCTTTGAGAGCTTTTCCCAAAACAAAGAATATCTACAACCACATGAAGCAATTTCTGTTTTCTAAAGGCATCAAATTTGAAGAACTTTAAAGCCTTTACTTGTACACAAAGCTTTGAATGATATTGTGGGTTCAAACTTATTTTGTAGCTCTTGAACTGTTTTGTGTAGAGTGTTATCAATGAAATTTTGTTCATCTGCTTTAGCCATCTGAATTTTTTGGCATTTTAGCACAACCTAATCTCAGGTTTTGGAAGGGAACATGAAAAAGACAATTTAATTCCATATATCTTATGATATCCATTTCTTGATGCTGGAAGAATCATAGATGGCTAATGTAGATTCCAAATTTTGTCTGCCATCTCTAAGTCAGAGGAATTCCGGTAGTCACCCAAGACAGACCATTCATTTCAATTCATGTGGATTTTGGAGCAAATTTCTGTTTTTCACTTTGCTGTCCATGAAACACGCAAGCTTTTACAGGGTTTGTGACAGGTTATGAAGAAAATCAAGCCTCATATCTGTACATTCATATATGGCACTAGATATTCTTTGGTAAATTAGATTTCAAAATATGAAAAGCTATAATACCATCTATATTACCAGCACATTAAGCCTTAATGACATTAACATGACAAATGAGACAGCTATTTACTATTTGCTTTCTAATTTCAGTTTTTTGAAATATCACAAGAGGGCTTGATATCTGACAGCAGGAAACAAATACATGTTCTCACTGGTGTTCTTCAAAGACTTTTTAGTATTTTAAAATTTAAATCTCCTTAATGTTTTGCCCTATCTAAAATGGTGATCTCTCAGAGTTCTTTGCTTTAATTAATTTTATGAAAGGTATCATCTTGAACTTTCACTTTTGTGACATATGTATAAAATAATTTAATTTGACTGGCAGTTGAGAAGGCAACTTGTGTACTTTTCAAAATGCTCAGCTTTTCTATTTGATCCAGGAGATAATCTCTATAGCTCTTACCTTAAAGCAACAAATTACTTAAAATTCAAAACCCATGTGCTTCAGAAGTGGCCTGGGAATTCATTTTGTTATCATCTTCGATTCTTGTTATAGCAGTCTAGGAATTGAGAAACGCATTAGCTTAACCTTAGGGAAATGCATATATATGCTAAAGGCTGAAAGAAAGCAGAAGGCTAGGGAGATAATGAATACACTAAAGGGCATGTTTTTTCAACTATATCTCAGAAGCATTTTGTACTTTGAGATTTCCTGCTCACAGATCAAACTGGTCAACAGACCAGTTTATTTTATGTAGAAATCTGTCAATCATCCACATTCTGGTTTACGCATGGATACAGAACAAAAAGAGACTCAAAGAAACTACTGCTATTTTATCAAATGTCATGTTATATTTTAGCTGTTTTATGCTAATTGTCATAGAGCGGGGAATATGCAAAAGTAATTCAGTGATGATCAACATTATTTTTAAAAACTCTTGTGTTTCTGACACTAAGAAATTGCTTACTGATTTTTGCACAGTGCAGCTTTTTATTTGTTGGGTATCTCTGAAGCCATGATTAGATAAATAGGTACAAAATAAAGCTACTTTCCAGTTGATCATGCAGGGCATCAAACTTGGATTTATTGTATTCTTTCAATTTTTCAGGAAACATATGCCTTGGTTATTTGTTAATGTTGACACCCCAGTCATATTTAGATTGTCTTTCAATTTCTTTTTGCATCCAATGCTATTAGAATGAGGAGTTATCCTTCACATAGATATTGTTTGATTTTTATTTATTTATTTATTTTTTTAATGATCATCTTCTGAAGTATTTAATGAACCAGAATTTCAGATTCTACTGCTAAGAATCTTTTATACTTTTTGGTCCGGGAATATGGAATGCAGTGGCAGCATAGCAAAAAAAATAAAAATAAAAAAAAAATTGAAGCCCTATGATTCATCTTTGATTTCAAGTCAGCTCAAGAATTCTCAAAAGGGTGGCAAAGTTTATAACTACAGTGAAGAATTAAATTATTCTTTCTAAATTTCTACTCATACTCTTATTCTAGTTATTTACACAGACTGAAGAAAGAAAGAAAAAAAAAAAAAAAAAGAGAGAGAATGTTGTCCTTAAAAAAGACATCCATATGATTAGAAAGCATTGGGTTCTGACATTTGGCTTACATGATTTTGTTGAGTTGAATTCAAAACAAATTAACAAACTACTCAAAATCAATTTTTTTTTTTCATTAATAAAGTTAATGTGATTTTGCAGGAAACATGAACTACAGTTGGCTAGCAGCCTTTTTGTCAATAAAGCTGAAAAAGATTATGTAATACCAATGTAAGATCTATTAGTGGAACAAACACGTTTCTGAGTTGTGTCTCAGATTTGTGTGATTCTCTTCTGACACGTTTTGCAGTATTATTCTTGTTTCCTATTCTGTGACTTTCCTTCCAATGTATGTCTTACTGTTCTGTTTTCTACAAAGTTTTCTGAATAAACATTCAAAAGTAAAGTCATTTTCTTTGGTGAGAACATACTTTCATAAGTTTTTGTTTGTGAAAAAGATCATTCCAGCATTTTCAGAAATAAACAAATGAAAAGAAAAGAAAAGAAAAGAAAAGAAAAGAAAAGAAAAGAAAAGAAAAGAAAAGAAAAGAAAAGAAAAGAAATTTGGTGAAATTCTGACCTGAGAGAAAAAAAAAAGTCATTCTAATTTAAACCAGAAGATAAATTTAAGTGTTCAGACCACGAATACCCATTGCCAGAATCTAATTTGACCTCAAATATACCATGTAATTTTATCCATGGATTCCATATCAGTTGTGTATGGAATTAAAAGAAAAATTATAAAGATGCCCAATCTTGATGCGTAGATTTTAAATGACAGAGCATCTATCCCATCTGTTGATAAACTGTTCTAGTTATTAGTTAACCTTCATTCTTAAGAATGTGTGCTTTTGCTTAGTTTGTCTAACTCCAGTTTGCACCCACTTAATCCCAAGATTCCTTTATCTAAAGGATTAGAGAACTGTGTAGGAACAGACAGGTGAAACACTGCATTAGTTTCCTTCCTCCTATGTGACAGATATTGATTAACGCCCATTGGTAGTGGCAGTTTATACTGTAACAGATCTAGTAAAGTTTCATCTGGCAGTTAATTCCTCTAAGGTTGCGTGGAGTCTTAATCTACAGTTTGTGATATAAAATTCTTTTAGCCCATGTGCCTTTTCAAAGGCAGAGATGCTCCAAGGTCATTGTTTCCTTTTTCACTGAGGAATTTTTCTAGTGTATCTTCAAACCTCAGATGGTCCAGCCACTACAGCAGACTTTCCCACTACAAAAGACTATCTATCTTCTCGCCTCCTGTCTAGAGCTCCCTGTGGAGCTTTTTAAATCTTTTTCCTTTTTATATCTTCTTTGAACTCTCAAAATCTTCACTTCTCACTTCAGTCCCTCTGCCCTATTTGCAGCATTTCTGGATCTTCAGTCCTTTCTTTTCAGGAAGGTAAGAAATATTTAGCATTCCTAGCTTGTTCCTGCTGAAATAAATGACCGGTTAAGATTTTGTGGTCAGCTATTGCCACTACTTTGACGTTAACATAACACAGTCTTTGCTAGCAGTATTTGGCACATACTCACATAGATTATCCAAGATTATAATAGGTTCATACTAGGAGCATCAGAAGATTGAGTTCGTTAATGGGTGGTTAGAACACTCAGTTCATCATTGGAGTGAACAGAAATGGGAACTTCTTGCCTGTTATATGACACAGTTGTGTGAATACGTCCAAGATTTTACCAGGACAACAGCCATTCAAATTCTCTTACAAATCTTGTCTCAGCTTTTTATCTGCAATAACTTGTAGATTTAAGTTCTACATCTCTTTGCTTTCAAGAGCAAACTGAAACAGATAGAACTATCTTTATTTTTCCTTAAGAAGGTATGATTAACAAGAGATCATTTTGCTATCTGCAACTGCCTGATGGGAGAATGGAGACGTAATGAAGCCAAACACTTCTTGTAAGAGCACAGGAAATAGGCCAATTATTCTTCAATAATCACACTAAAATTAAAAAAATAATAATAATACAAAAATCAAAAGAAACATTAGGAATTTTTTTTTTTCTCCATACCAGCATGTCAAATCCCCATCCTTAAAGATATTTAAAGCTTGATTGAAAGAGGTCATGTGCAGCAGCTGGGTCTACTTTCAGGAAGGTTCAGCCTTTCAATATCTAAAGAGGGTCTATAGGAAAAAAGGGGACAGACTCTTTAGCAGGGTCTGTGGTGATAGAATGAAGGGAAATGGCTTCGTGTTTAAAGAGGGTAGATATAGGTTGGACATAAGGAAAAAAATCTTCTATAGTGAGGATGGTGAAGCATTGGAACAGGTTGCCCAGTGATGTGGTGGATGTCCCATCCCTGGAGACTTTCAAGGCAAGGCTGCATCAGGCCCTGGGCAACCTGATCTAGCTGTGGTGTCCCTGTTCATTGCAGGGGAGTTGGACCAGATGGCTTTTAAAGGTCCCTTCCAGCTCAAAGTATTCTATGATTCTAAGATTGAACTACATACCTTCATGGACTTCTTCCAACCTAAATTATTCTGTGATAACATTTTTCTGCATTCATTTTTTTTCAGTATAAGTGTATGGGAACTGTATGATCACCTGAGGAAAGCAATGAGTCAGGGATGGGAGCACAGGTGAAGGCAGTTCACCTGTGCTTCTGGAAGGGGAGGAGCCTGGCTCCTTCTCTCCTAGACCCATTTAAGAGCTAGTTTTCCACCAGTGGGAAAGGGTCTCTTCTGGAGATCTCTCCTCTGGAGTTTTGCAGTGAGCCTAGGACATGGGTAAGCTTTCTATCTATTCTCTTTTTGTTATTATAATCTGCTTTGCCAAACTCTCTTGTTTCTTTCATAATTATAACATATTTGTATTCACTGACTGTACAGTAAGACACTTCCGTTTTCTTTAACTACATGTGAGCTAGTTGTAGGTCCCAGTTCATGCCTAGATAGCCTTCAGTATGCCATAAACTGGTAGATACCTACTTCAGACTGGATGTTAGCTAGAAATCTGAATGTAAAATGTAATGTTTGCACTGCTCTTTAATATGCAGAATTTGGTTGATATGGGCTAATCTACTGCAGCAAAACAACTTTATATAATTTTAATTTCTCTACCATACATTTCAGTGAAAGAATACCTATTTTAACGTTATTGAACCAGCTTACAAATGAGCAAATCAGTGTTTTTTTTAATCTTTTCATTTTCTTGTTTAATGTTGTGCCAAAGCACTTTACAAAATGTTTTAATCAAATACAGAAGCTTGTATAACTCTTAAGACCAATAGTGTGCATTTTCCAATACTTTATGTGCTACTGTGTTAACAAATACTGAAGTGTTAATTAGAGGAATACATTATGTGACATAGACCCTAAATATATATTTCACTAAATAAGAATGTAGGATTTTTTCCCTCAGAATTATGAAGCAGGGAGGAAAAATACTGTGCAATAAAGAATGGCATAGATTAACTGCAAGGCAGCATTTTTCATAGATTTTTAGGTACCAATGACACCTATATCAACGTCTCAGCTGCTCTGCAACTTAAGATGTCATCAGATTTTTGCCTACTGAGTCTTGCACAGATCTGACAACCAGTGGTTCAGATAAGACATGTGTCTTCAAAGTCTATCCAGGCATAATTTAAGAACTCTACAGAAAATGATATGTGTGATAGAAAACCAACCATATAATTAGTTAAATTTTTCTAGTGATAAGCTATTTTCACAGCAAAAAGGTAAAGGATTTTTGTCATGCTTGAATATCTGCAGCTCTCTGTCAAAGCACTGAAGGGATAGATAGATTTGATCCAAAATGGAATATGAGTTAATACTGTCTAACTATCCTTTACTGCATAGCCCATCATTCAAGCTCTCAACTGGGAATGGAAGCTCAAGGTTTAATATTCTCATCTTGGTGAGAGTGTTCTGCATATTTTATAGAAGAGAACTTGCAGCCTTTCCAAGCAGTGATGTGTATTAAGACAATGTGAGAGAAAAAGTAAAAATAACTCCATAAATTAGGGATTAGAAACTAATCTAGAATGCCAGGATTTAAATCCTAATTTCAATGAATATGTAAGCACCATGAATGAAGGCAAGTGGAGAACTGTAATTCGGATAACTTTAAAGACAGGCATAGCGTAATTGCACGTTGCAAGTTAACTGAGATACACTTGTGAGTAATGTGAGAGATGGGATTGAATCACCACAGGTAGAGAAGAAAATTAAATTACCTGCCCTAATTCTTGGTTACCTGAAACACTGGATTATTGGATAAAATACAGGAAATGTTCCTTCCTTAGATATGGCCAATTGGTGTCCTCAGAATTTAAACTAGGCCTAGACAGCAATTTATCTCAAAACCAGTTGGTTTCTTTTTGCAGGTAGGGAAAGTAAGACCAATTATTTCTATCTATGTTGAAATGTGGAAGCTTTCATCACGAAGCAGAAAGTGCAGAAAATAGATATATTCAGCTGAAATTTAGACCAGGTTTGATAAAGAGTGTTAAAAAGTCTTGCAAAGAAGATGAAGCTTTGATAATATAGTCTGACAATTATTTTTTTTTTTTCTCTATTATTAGTCAAGTTCAACATCATAGGTTTCAGGCTTTTTTTTTTCTTCTCCCTGATGTAATTTTTGCACAGTCCACTCAGTAGAAATCCTCATGAAGAAAGCCCTTCCTTTGCACAAGGTATGGAAAATGCAGATGTATTAACAGGATCGTTCTTTATAGATCTTAGAACTCAAATGCATATTGTGCTAATCATTTAAGAGAATGGCCAGTTTAAGAGAATATTCAGTATATAGTTCTTACTTATGTATAGGACCAAAGGAAAAGAACTTAGACAAATTTCTGAAAGATTTTTATTTTCAACACTTTTTATAACTGTAAAGGAGAAGGCAAAGATGGGCTATTTATATTTACCAAAATTTATTTTCTACTTAACATGAACGTACTCTAAATACTCAGTATACTTCATTATATTTGAAAATAAAATACAGTTTTCAACAGAACTTATATGCTGAAGTATATGTTTAGTGAGTTGAAATGGCATTTAGTAAAAAATAAATACAATCTACTTTGCCTTACTGTTGTATATGTATTCAAATCTTAACAGAAGTATTCTGGACTGAATAACCTTTCAGAAGTGCAATGTGCATGGAATTCATAGGCAAGAAGAATTTCAAATCTTTAAAGAATGAACATAAAATCTGAGATTTTTGCAGAAGTCTTAGATATTGTAGTTACCCCAAATTTGGTCTGACATAGACACACATACACACTCACACAATTCTCTATATCCTTGCATAATGTACAGACATGTATATACCTTGAATGTAGCAAAATCGATTACCTTTCTTACACTGATCACTCCATAGAATATGCTAATGGCCCTTAAATTTCTGCTCTAAAAATCTAAAACTTTTTTTAAGAAATTACACTTGTAACTTTTTTAAAGTATGTTTTTCAGAGCCAGCTAACATTTGAATGGGGCCATTTATTTTTTTTCCGCAACATCTTAATGCGTTCAGACAAAATAATAAGAAATAAAAGAGAGGTAATGGACCATAGATTGTTGTCCAATTAGAAAACAAAAATGTAGAATCCTCTTACTAGAAAACATAAGAAAATATTATATTATTTGTTTTTCACTGAGGCTTTTTTTCTCTTCTAATGCCAAATGTAATACCAGTTGTAATTATTTATTTCCTCTGACCTTTTCACTAGTATTTAGTGACATTATCATTTTTACTCATCAGGGCAGGATAATTACAAAATGAGTTGATTTAATACAAACAATATTCAAATGAATTAAAATTCAGCTCTAACTTCAGCTGGCTGCCTTCATTTTCACCTCTTCTAAAGCCAGAGAGCTGTAATTAACACTGCTGTGACAGTGACAAGGAAGTATCCTATAAAACGGAGCAGTTTGCAGATAGAGATTTGGTACCAATTGATTTCCTTACTACTCTTCACAAATTGCACCCTGACATAATACAAAATACTCCACGTTCCTTAGTTCAGCCTACATCTGATTGTGTTTAACAAAGATCATTGTAATTATTTCTGTGCAGGTGCCAACAAGTGTACTTTATGTCCATATCAGTGTGTCCTCAATTAACTTTTTCCTAAAGTACTTTCCTGTAAAAGTCCTATATGAAATCTAGTTTATATTTAAAAATAAAAGCACTCTTATCTGATCAGTAAATTAAACCTAACTGTAAGTAAAAAAAAAAAAAAAAAAAAAACTAGCTGATCAACTGATACCATTAATTACCTATTAATTACCTTTAATTAATTACCTTATTATTGAGGGAGGGAAGATTTAGGTTGGATGTTAGGGGGAAGTTCTTTACAAGGAGAGTGGTTAGGCCCTGGAATGGGCTGCCCAGGGAGGTTGTGGATGCCCCGTCCTTGGACGTGTTCAAGGCCAGGTTGGATGGGGTCCTGGGCAACCTGATCTGAATGTGTATGTTTGGTGGCCCTGTTAGGCAGGGGGGTTGGAACTACATGATCCTTGAGGTTCCTTCCAACCCAGGTGATTCTGTGATTCTGTGATTAATATCATTGATTGCCCTATTAATTTCTCTACAAAGTCTCTCATTGTATTTTATTGTGTTAGTGAATCATTAAAAAAATTAAACTTCACACAGCAACACTAGTCTGTCATTAGCAAAGAACTTTTGATGGTCATCAACTGCAGTCAAGTTTTAAGAGTGGGCTCATTATGAGATGAGTTGATTTACCTCACAGTCATAGGGAGTTATCTTCAGCAGTGCTTAAGTCCTACTCTTTGCTGTCCTCACTATACTGAATTTGTCCTTCTCATACTTTCTCTTTTTATGTAATATAAAAATAAATATTATAATGGCTGTATTACAGTGGTGAAGTACATAGCTCAGATGTCACTGCACACCTTCAGATACCTTCATCCTACAAAGAACTTAATTTGCATTTTATATTTGTTGATTTGAGACAGAAATAACTCTATTTCGGGGCTGTGCTTAGTCATATTACAGCTATATAAATATACAAATAAATGTCACCTTTCTGATACTATTTATATTTAGTTTAGCAATGCCTGGGGGGGCGGGGGGGAACAACAACCAAAACCCACAAATCTTAAAACTCCAGAAATAATTTATCCTGCTGGTTCATCATCCTTTAGTGCTGTAGAGCTGAACTATTGGATCACTCAGTATCACTTACATCAATGTTGAATGGAAACCTTTTCTGTTCATCTTCTTCTGGGCTTAAGAATGGACACCTGCTGCCTCATAAATAAGGAATCTGAGATAAGAGAAATACTCAGGCATGTCACACCATCTGCCCAACCTTACTGAAAGCGACTCATACCATGGTATGTTTAAAGGACTTCAGCACCCACTTCAAAACCTCAAAACTTTGCACAGCTTTGTGCTATGTCATTCTTAAAGGTAGCCAGAACTTATTGTCCCTTTTTTTTTTTTATCATTTTCTGAATTTGGCACAACCATTTAAGAGTAAAACTCCTGAAGACATTCACAAATAGCCTTCTGTTTCCATTCAAGTTTTGTGGAGCATCTGCTCTCCTCTTCTCAAGAGCAGCTGGGCCTTAAGCTTGTAATCATGTTCCAGATATAACAACTTGAGCATCAGTGATTACCTTCTGAGGAAAAGAAGTAATTGAGAAATTATATTCACTGTGCTTGTTCAGCAGTTATTACATCATAATTGTTCCACAAACTCCATGTCTTTTCTCAGCTTATCAAAATTTATGGCAGTTTAAGGCAATTTTGACTTAACACCAAAAAGAACTAAGGAAATCTGATGCTGTTTCACACCTTTATTTCATAGGCTCTTTGGATTCACAGAAATCTATTCAAGTCTGTTTACTTCCTGTTCTGAGGCAACCTTCAAACACTGATCCCAAATGTAATGCTCATTCAGGGGTAGAACAGACCAGCAATCTGCATATATTGCTTGACCATGGAAGTTTTGGTTAACCTTGGTGTACTTTGCATAGCCATTTTCTGAAGCCAAAGAACAACTTAGTAGTGGCTGTAAGTCTCATCAGGGGAAATTCTGGTTGTATATTAGGAAAAAAGTATTCTCAGGAGTGGTAAGGTACTGGCACAGGCTGCCCAGGGAAGCAGTGGAGACAACATCTGTATGGGAACTGTTGAATCACAGCTTGAACCTCTGATTGATCACCTGAGGTGAGCAATGAGTCAGCCATGGGAGCACAGGTGAAGGCAATTCACCTGTGCTGCTGGAAGGTGTGGAGCCTGGCTCCACCTCTCCTAGACCCATTTGAGAGCTGACTGCCAGTGGGCAAGGATCTCTTCTGGAGATCCACTCTGCTGGAGTTTCACAGGTGAGCCCAGGATATGGGTAAGCATCCTATCTTTTCTGCTTTGGTGTAATAACTGTGTAGCCAAGTTGTCTGCTATACCTCATAACTGTAATGTCTGTGCATTCATTGATTGTACACCATCACTGGAGATGTTCAGGAAATGTGAAGATGTGGTACTGAGTGACATTGTTTAGTGGTATGATGGTGATAGATTGATGGTTGGATTAGATGATCTTAATGGTCTTTCTAGCATTAATGATTCCATGTGGTTCTTTGAACTTGGCAGGTAAGACCGTAACCCATACGGAAGGAGAGAGAAGAATACTGGATGTGGCTGTGTTATCTTGAATGAGAGTGATGTGTCCACTGATGGTAGTTAGCTGTGAAATAAAAGGTGGACATTATGCAGTTAAGGTAGGAAAGCTGAACAATACCTGAAGGTAATGTAAAGCTGCAGAAAATGGCTTGATGGGAATGACTGAGACATGAGGCAGAAACCATTCTGTAAATTGGAAATTGTGAGTCATTAATGATGCATATTGTTCACTTTACAAATTAAATTAATTGTGTTAAAAGTTCATGCTTGTGAGTCAAGTAATTTTTCAGAGTGCGCATCATATTTAGAACCATTAAGAAATTTCAGTGGATGGAAAGTGAGCTGTTACTTGATGATTATGCCTTTTGCCTAAGAAACCTAAATTAAATTTTTAAAATGTCAGGCAAATTACCCATGTGTGCATTTCTGAAGCACAAAAACCTTTAAAGGATGTTATTTCTTCATCTGGTAAGACCTGCTATCCCTGAAAATACACACACGCCATGGTACAGCATCTGGCTTTTCAAG
Source organism: Centrocercus urophasianus (assembly GCF_019232065.1). Taxonomy (NCBI): domain Eukaryota; kingdom Metazoa; phylum Chordata; class Aves; order Galliformes; family Phasianidae; genus Centrocercus; species Centrocercus urophasianus. The sequence goes on along the minus strand of NW_024884475.1, from coordinate 3,390,577 downwards.
CATTAAAAGCTCCTGAAACTTCTCAGAGGATAAAGTCATTATGAGGTGTATTTTAAAATTAATCCAATACATTAAGTGAGAGCTTATTCAATTCAATTTGCATTTTTTTCTTGTCCATAGCTATGAAAGAGAATAGTATTGCTTTTGCTCTCTGTTCATTAGCTACTGCACTGCAAGAGGCAAATATATGACATTATCTTAACAAGTTTTTTTTTCTTTCCAGCATTATTTATATTATATATATTCCTGTTTATGTTAGTACACAGGAAATACAGTCTTTGAATGTTTGGTGCTTTACTCATGTATTGTATTTTTTTTTTATACAGAAAATGTATGTACATGACAGATGTTATTTTTGAGGAATGTATTTTGTTGTGCTCTTGTTTTGTATCAATTTCACTCTGTAGGCCTGGATGTTTCAGCTTCTTTAGGTGATATCATGATTTCAATTTAGAAGACAGATTTTTATTTTTATTTATTTTTTATTTTTTTTACCTGAAAGTTGAGGAAAACTTTCTCTAAATTTGTCGTTTATACGCTGGATGGGGCCCTGGGCAGCCTGGCCTAGTGGATGGCAACTCAGCCCATGATAGAGGGACTGGAACTGGGTGATCTTTGAGATATCTTCTGACCTGAGCCATTCTATGATTTCTGCTTAGGCGTTGAAATTAGCTGCCAGGAGAGTTTGTGAAATCGCTTTGGAAGTATACAGAACATTAAACTGGGAAAGCTTACAGGACATGAAATTAATTCTATGTCAGGGAGTCAATGAAAGCTTCCACCAAAGTACAGAAGTACAGCTCTTGGTTCACTTCTGCTGCTGGTGCTTCTTTAAAATCCCCAAGTCACAGTCTCTGTGGAAATACTTTTGTGTATGGATGAATTGCCTTTGAAACTCATTGAAACATTTTCAAATACATACACTGGCATGAAGTTTTCTGAACCTTCAGGAAACCCCTCTGTCAATGGTGCCCAACATCCATGGGCCAATGGGAGCAGTCTGGCAAGCAACACAATACAATGTCTCTCTCTGTCCTTTACAAAAATTTCTTTGACTTTCTTGTGATTATGAATAGCATTGGCCTAAAGGCCATGAGATCGTAACATTTGAGTTCACTACAAAACCAGCATTTCTATTTATGTGTGAAGCAACTGTTATTTCAAAACAGTTTTCTCCTTTGCAGCAGTGATTCACAGAAAATAGATGGGTGGAAGACTATAAATATGTATGCTGAAATGAGTCTGTCTCACCAGCTCATTTCAAAATTAAAGCATGCTGCTTTATAAAAGAATAGGCACTAAAGGAAAGTCCAAGATACTGGATAATGAAAGCTCACCTCTTCATTCAAAAATGGACCTAAGCAGTCAATACTGTGATGCTATTCTGATATAGAAGTTTTGAACAAAGGTGCTTTACCTTAAATATAATTTAGTGTGATTTTTGGCAAAAAAAATTCCTAACATGCTGAAAAGTGGTGGTATTGGTTGTCACTATGTGAATAGGGTGCTAGGGTGTTGATTTTGATTCAGTCTTGTGTTGTATTGCCTCCAACCGTCTTGCAAGATAAAAAGACAGATACTGGGGTTATAAAAGTTTTAGGATTAAACACACCTCTCTCATCCTCATGCTGTTTTATAAATGCCTAGATCTGAGAAGGCGTGGATTTGATTTTATTTTTGCCCATGTCTGTATTGAGTATGTTAAGGGGAAGACAAAATATTTTCCTGGTTTGCTTCAGAAAATGGTTGACTTATTCAAATAACAACAGCTATAGGCAGACTTTAATGGTAACTGTTTCAAAAGTTTTTTTTTTTTCCTCTGATATGTTTTGAATGGCTTGTGCTTTTTATGCATTCACAGATTCATTTTTACAACTATTGTAACAGATTTTCACAGAAATTAGTGCTATATTAGTATTGATTAGTAGCAAATGCAATGCCATTTGTAAGCAGCATGCTGACTGCTCCCAAACAGATAACTGTTCTCTATAGGAAAACAAGGGAAATATTAAAAAAAAAAAAAAGTTTCTGTACACTACTGCACAAGTGTTGGTGCTCTTAAGCTTTCTGAATATTGATTGAAAAGGAGAGTCTGGGTTTGTGGAGCCTCACTAGCTTCCTGCTCTGATGCAAATAACCTGAATGACCTTGGCACCTCATTGAGCATCCCTGGTTTCACCTGAAGAGTAGAGTGGTAACAGACTTGAGGCCAGGTGTGCAGTAACATAGCTTACACAGGCACCTTCTGTTTTATCAATATTATCTGGAGGGAATACAGATACTACTGCATGACAATATTTTTTTGCCATTGCTCTACACACTATCCTAGGATGAAGTAGACAGTTTCAGAATCAATGTAATTTAGGAACTAATTACTACAGTTTTTTGTGGACCCTCCCCATCTGATGCCTTTGACTCTGTAGGATGCTTGCTGTACTTATTCAGAAACATTTTCTGTTTGTTTGTTTTTTAATTTAAAATCAGACTCTGTATGATCTCCAGCTGGTGCATGAGAAAGACAGAGGAATCATGTCAGCTCACACCAATCAACCCCACATGAAAATCTCAGATTAGATAAAATTACATGCATACAGTTACCATAACAGCCAGTAGCTGAATTTAAATGTAAGATTTCTCTTAACTTTAGGAACTTCTAGCAGTTGCTAAATCCCTTTAAATGCCAGTGTTATTGGTCAACTCTACCCAGACAGATATAAGGTGAATTTATTGGAACTAAATATATTTTTAGGCAGCTGTGTTACATGACAACTTTATAAAAGTTAGCAGCAGGATTCAGCTTGCTGTTTGAAATTCAGAATGTAGGAATTTACATGTGGGTAGGGTGATTACTACATTGAGTGTACTACCAAAATCCAACAAGAGGGTGTTAAAGACTTGATGTAGATTTCTCCATTCAGTCAGATGAGTTTCTCTCTGCATTTCAGTGGGTAAGTTGACAGGGGGCTTCATAAAATTGCTGAGATATCAGTGTTTATGAGGTGGTTTCTCAGGCTGGTGGCTGTGATTCCAGAACTTAATAACAAATACAATTTGTTAGAATCCAGGCTAAAAATAAAATCAGAGTTTTGATATCTTCATTATGTCTTAATCTATAACAGCATGTATGAGTGAAAATAATGATTATCAAAGACAATGGGATCAGAATATAGCTTTGCTGACTTCAGTTAATAATCTGTTTTATCGCAGGTAAATCTACAAAATAAGATATTTTTCTTTCTGTATCTGAAAAACAAAGTGAAATTCAGTTCAGGAGAATTTAATTAGTCAGGTACAAATTAATATTAATAATCTTTAGAATTATGCTTTGTTTATTAGTAACACTAGAAATATTGCGAAAGACTGCATTTGAAGTGGTATGAACACCAGAAAATACAAAAGTTCCTTAATGGTACTTCCATAGAACAGGCTTACTGCAGTCTCCTTGAAACAGAGAAGCAGAAGGGACAGTCCAAAGAGTAATTATTCTATGCCTTCAGGACAGTACTTTCAAATCCTACTGAGGTTACAGGTATAAGCTACTGTTAGATCCAGGACACTGATTAGGGGTAATTTCTCAAAAATATTTAAATTTAGCTGTTCTGTCATTCTGTAAATGGCATAGACTTCAAAGGTCTCATTTCTATGGTACCCTTTGAACATCTCTCATTCATACTAACCTTATTTATCACTATGGAAATACTGGTAGGTCATGATAGTCTTGATATGATGTGGTTGGATTCATTTTTCCATCCATAGCTAGTCATCACTCTATCTAACTTCATTAAGCAGGCTTTCTGTTGAGTTAAATGTTAAGATCTGTGTGGTTGCTACTCTATTTTGCATTAATTTGATTTTCCTCTACCTGGTTCTATAAATTGGCATTCCTGTGTGTAAATCACAAATCTATTCACTACTCTGCATTATATTGTTCTTAGATCAGTATTTAAAGGCTTGCCTTCAATCCAGTGGTGTTATTTCATGCTTGGTGAACTGGACCAAGAATGTGAAGAGGTCACTGCTCCCAGAGGTGAGGTAGAAGCATAAGAAGATCTTGGAAAATAGCACTGGAATATAGCAATATACGTCTATTTCTAAGAGACCAACTGAGAATACAGGACTGGAAAACAGAGACCTAGGTTAAGGAGCTGAAAGTGGATTAAGAGAAAATCAGTGACTAAACAACAACAACAAAAAACAAAACAAAACAAAAAAAAACCTATTTCTGGCAGTGCCTCTGCCAGCAATCCTTATAATAAAGAATTAGATGAGATTCTGTTTGAGATGCCACATTCAAACTGCATTTCATGAGAGATAATGCCAAAAGCAATGAAGATATGAGACTTCTATAATTCTCATTCTGAGAACATCTCTCAGGACAAGATAGAATGAGAGGGAATGGCCTCTAGTTGCATCAGAGGAGGTTTAGGTTGGATGTTAGGAAAAACTTATTCTCTGAAAGAGTGTCTGCATGTTGGAACAATCTGTGCAGAGAAGTAGTGAGGTCACTGTCCCTGGAGCTGTTTCAAGAAACTGTGGGGTTTAGGGACATGATTTTAGGCAACTTTGGTTGTAGGTGGATGGTTGGACTGGATGATTTTACAGGTCTTTTCCGAGCTTAATGATTCTGGATTCTTTGAAACACAATGGAAAGGCAAATAGTTGAGGACACTGAGTTGATATCAGTTGGATACTCACAGTGGAAGTTCTGTGGAGGGCATTACGAAAAGAATGTATTTCTCACGTGACCACTAGAAGAACTTACTAAATTACTTTTTTAAACTTATGGACACAGGTAACATTAATTTTGTTAGGCATAGCTAATATTAGATTATGATGAGTCCTTCTGCGTCTTGAGCCACCCATATATCCAAATTTCAGTCTACTGTGCCCTGTCCCCCACCTTCCCTGAAACACTGCATATTTCAGTGATAAAATTTTAACTAGAAACACATATGCCAGCTGCATACTGTAAAAGCTAGGTGCCATTCAAATTAATTTTCCTTATCATTTGGCAAGTGCTTTACTTGAAGAAACAGGTTTCACAGAATTTCTTTTTGAGATGCTGTTCAAAGCATTGTATCACAGAAGTGCAAGAGGTATATTCTGGAGTATTTTATCTTTGCATATGATAAGGTATGTTTCAGACAATGGCATCATATCACTGTGTGGGGTGTGATAACATTTTATCATATAATTCAACATATGCACAGCTTTTTAGCAGGGGGTGAACTCTTTGGGGGAAATATTTCAGTGTAAGTTTGAACACAAGTGAAAGTACAGAGATGTAGTAGATTATGAATGAGGAAGGAATCTGGTAAGCCTTCTTCTGAGTAAATATATCACAGATATTTGTGGGAAATATGAAGTACAATAAAAGCCAGAGCAGTTCATTACAGTGGGTATTCCATTACAAGAACTGCGAAGAACAAGTGCCTTGATGGACTACTTTTTCTGCACAGGCAAGCCATACAGGAGTATCCCTAAGGGACCATTTTAGTTGCTGGCAAGCCAGGTAACTTTTAGTCATCTCCCAAGCTTCCTTTTTTTTTTTTTTTTTTAAAAAAAAAAAAAAGTGTTGTTTTGGTCCCATTGATCAGAGATTTGTTCTGCCACCAAAGCTTTATTTTCTCCTGAAAATAGGTGCCATAAATTCCAGAAGGACAATTTGCTATGTAAAGCAGCTTCGTAGTTCCATTCCACCCATTTTCCATGTCAAAAATAATAAAGTGGCATTGGAAAACTGATGGAGAAAAAATCACATTTTCATTTGCTGATTTTCTTGATAATCAGTGTCATTTTTGCTTCTGAAATGTACTATCTTTAGGCAATGTCTAGCAGCAGAACTGCTGAGAATTTAGCCAACAGGAATACTCAGTTTTCCAGAAGTCTGTCCTTGGCTCTTTAAGCTTCATTCCTGCACAGAACCCAAGCCTGCAATGTAAGCAGATAAACAAGTTTAAAAATCATACTAAAAAGTCCTCAAGTTTAAGTAGAGACCTTTTACCACAATATTTCAACAGTTTGCTAGAAGATAAACTGCTGAAGGGCTAGAACTGCACAAATGAAAATAGATGCGTCTCTGAAATTCTGTTGTTCTATTAGCTGCTGTATAGTTTAAAACTTCTGGTTTTAATGGGAAGATAAATTAGAGCTAAAGATAGAACTAGAAATAGAAAGTAATTAGCTTTACATATTTGCACGTTTTCACCTATAAATAGTGATTATGATGAAATGTGATCAACTGTATTTTTATGAATGCTTCAAATGAAGTGTGTTATACAGACAAGCAAAATATATTTCCAAGCATAATAGTGGAGTTCCTTGGAGAGAAGGAAAAAAAAAAAAAAAAAAAAAAAAACACATAAAAATAACTATGAAATAGCTGATGAAGTACTCAGGAAATATCTTCTTAAGCTTTGATGAAATATTACATAAAGATTAAAGAAAATATTCCAACTCTAAGTTTAATAAAATATAAGATTAAGATCACAAAAATGGTCCCTATGAAAATAGCTTAAAATATGACATGAAACTATTTCATTATATTGCATAGAATATTAATGAAATTTTATTCCTCAAACATTGTAATATTCATGAAGTTTCATAGGAATCATTCCCATATGGGCCAGTAGCTTCCCTTTTTAAATCAAACTGCCAGACCTCTCCATATTCTTATTTCAGCTATTACCCACCATAGTAGAGTGGCTTTATCTGGCTTGCTTAATCACAGAACACTTTGCATTCAGGGATAACTTGTGTAAAATGTCAAGTCCACCCCCTGTTCCCTAGCCCATCTGCGTATTGCATCTCTTCCTTGCTGGCCTGAGGTGTTAAGGGTCCACTGAGCCAGAAATAACTCACTCTGATGTTATCAGCCCAGATCTACTTAGTCTTAGCTGCCTGATCTACCTGCTGGTTGTTTTGATGTTCTTCAGTGGCACAGTTTGGATATGTGGGCATCTAAGTGTTGTACCTTTACAACTATGTTCTCTACCTGGGCAACAATATCTTCCCTCAGTGAGACAGCCTAGATGGGTTTGCCTCTGTGCTGTTGGCTGTTCTGTTGCTGTAAC